>NC_090825.1:18317651-18620681 GCF_028021215.1 Eschrichtius robustus
AATATTCTTACCTCATGTCATGAGACTATATAAACAACTTGCTCCCCACCCCCCCCCCCCAAAAAAATGAACGGGGCAGGGCTTAGAAACTATTATTTTACATTTTCTAATGACAAAAGAGATGTAATTTTGTAATGAGTATAAACATAGAAATTTTAGAAATGTATTTTTCTTGCCAAATGCACTGGTATACCTGAATCCTGTGAGTGAAAATGTAGCTGTAGTTCATGTGTTCCAGGAAATTTTCTTAAGATATGGTCTCAGCATTGCAAAAGTGAAAGAAGCAAGTTTGGAAGTCAAGTCTACTGTTCCCGATGTGGTTTAGGTACATGTTTGAATTCTTCCAAAGCAGTCCACAGTTTTATATTACCTCAATTTTGTTAGAACTGACAAAGACAAAAATCTTCTTCTAAAATATTGCACAACAGGGTTATTCATAGAGAAGCAAACACTGGTGTTTCAGATGAGTCAATTATATAAAACCTCTTATTTCTGTGTCAGTTTTAGAAGAGATGGGTTCTCTATAAACAGCAGTTTGGATATTCCCTGGATAGAAATATCTACTATGATGGTTATTTGAAAAAGAGAAAACACCTCTGCAAGAATTCTAATTCAACAACAACCTTATTATTATTATTATTATTTTAGATACTGCTATTCTTCTATAGGCAAAAATAACAAGGATGGATATTGAAACCCGAGGATAAAGGAAGAGGGGAAACACTTGAATTCAGATAAAATAGTTCTTACATGTCGATAAGACAGCGAGAACCACTGTCAACTTCTTACCCAGTATAAGAGCCCGGTCGTACCCATGCTATTCCTTCTCATAGAGCTTTGGATGTTCCCTCTGTAGTACTCACCACAATTTGTAATTGTAACCTTGTGTGATGGTTTGATTAATACATTCTCCTTCCTAGTGTCTATGAATATAAGGAGCATGAATATTTTTCTACCTGCCTCTCTCATTTTAAGTCCTCAATATATATTTAAATAAAGTTGTTGAAGGAAAGATTAGAAAATGATTCCATGAGTGAAAGAATTCTGATTAATTCTCTAGAGTTAAAGTGGCTCATTTTTTTTTCGGTATTGTAAGGGAAAATGATGTGACACACAGTATGTTTCTAAGCACCTGTGGAAAGAAAATACCATTCGAGGAACCGTGCAGCACGTGTCCTGCAGTAGAGATCCCAGGACAAAATGAAGATTCCTGCTCTCTCTGGCTTCATGTTACACCAAAGACCTTAATTTATAAAGGATAATTTTCTAGCCTCACTATTCTACATAGACAGGACATTATTCACAGACTGGCTGATATAAAGTAAGCTTTATAGAAAATCAAGCTTTCATAGTTGAAAAATATTTTACTGTAACTTTTGAGGAACTGTTCAGGGGAAGATATAAGTCAATTGTCAATTTTCCAAATTAGTAAGAATAATGTGTTATGAAGAATAGAAACAAGTAATTAAAATTATATTGGAGTCTAGGATATCACTCTTGATACAGGTAACTTTAATCATCTAAAACTTGTCAGTGTTCTCGATAAGCAAATGAGACCAGATACTTCATATAAATGTCCCATATCTGCTCATACATAATTATCCACTAGTACTCCGGTCACTGGTTAGACTGTGTTCTGAGTGCTGAAAAGGTCAGGCTTCATTCATGAGTGTTTTGGGTCCTGTGGAAAATTGGAATGACTTGGAGTTGCAGTGTTTTCCTCTCTCCACACAAAGACCTACTCAAGTAGCAGAATAAAATAGAAAGACCGTATTATTAGTCATCAGCAGATCAAAGGGAAAGATCCAGTTTATATAAATTATTAGAAGCATTAACCTTGTGTAGGTAAGTTAATTTTTCTGGCCTTAGCCATATTATATTATATAATATTAACTGTTCTACCAGCATCCAGTCTTATGGAGAGCAGTAAAGAACATGAAGTATGCTAACATGCTGTGAAAACTGTAAAGAACTAAATAATGTTTATTGTTTTATTATTTAATACAATGAGAACAGCAAAGGTAATAGGGCTAAAATGTATGTAAAAACTCAATTGCCAACAGAAAATCAGAAAATTAGATAATCAATCATCAGGTGTTCTTGACTTGACTTCAGTTTAGAATTGAATATGATGAAGAAAAACAGGTTTAATTTATGAAAAGAGTTAATTTGTTTCCTTTTACATTTCACACACACACACACACACACACACACACACACACACACACACACACACACACACACAACCCAAAAGAAGACTCTAAAAATCTGGTCTTGATTTAATATTATGAAAAACTAAAACCCTCCAAAAATTCTAAAAGGAAACGACCACTGCTTCAACTCTTCGCTATGTTTATGACAGCTGTTAAGCCCTACAAATGCCAGCTGCCAGAATTCATTAGGATTATATGAGAATCCCCTTTGAATCCACAGAAATCCATTGATCGATTCTGAGTATCTACCACTCCTATCAACTAAGGTTAAACTAGAAGCAACTACCTACTGTTGGAGAGAGGCAGCTGGCATTGACATATAAGGGCCATTAACTGGCTTCTATTACGCATTTGTGAAAAAAAAAAAAGTACCTTATATCATATGATTGGTGCACTGAACTAATAATGGAAATGCTTTTTCCTCTGGCTTACTGTTAATCAATTGTTGCATGTGCTTGTACAGGAGGAAAATATCAATTTTTTGAACGTTGGTTGCCTTCTCCACACCTATTGCTTATAATGATTGAATGCTAAGGGACATGTAACATGCTGAAGATGAAAGCAGTGGAGAATTACATATTGGTGTATCCAGGGACTATAGTCACAATTACTGGACGATAACAGAATGCATTCCCAACACGGTATGAAAATGACAATATGATAAGCTGATCCAAGAAAAGAACTTGTCAAACCCAGGAAATGGAGTCTTTTTCAGAAATCCATAGTTGGAAAACGTTTTCTCTAGTGGATAGTCATTCACAGAAAGACAGAGAGATGGAGTTCTGTCGTTGGGCTCAGTATAGAGATTTTCTTTTTTTGCCCATAGCTATCTTGGAATAATTACTACATGCAGAGTTTCAGAGCCATGACATTGTTAATGAACCTTATATATACAGGGCATATTTCTTTGTCATCCGGAAAAAGAAATTGTTACTAGCCTTTAGGGCTGTAAAATTTAATCAAGCTTAATTGATGTTTTAAGGTCCTATAAAATTTCCCTTAATCAAGATTTCACATGAAAATATTTTTAATAACAGATCTTTCTAAGCTAGTAGCTGCCAGCCAAAGACACAAAAGGACAGCTTTGAGAAAATTTATTGCTTTGATTTAATACGGTTATTTCTCCTAATCTAAGAGAATTTTATTTTTGATTACTTAGGAAATGAATATTGATTTTTGGGAGTATTGGAAGAAAATTTATATTTATTTGTAATCCTCACCTGTAATTTGTGTTAACGAACTCTAAAATTGAGAATGGAGAAGACTGAGTACAAAAATAACTGAATTTGGGAAGCAAGATCAACAAAGATACAGAGAAATCATATATTATCCCAGACATAAAGTATGAAAATTCCTGGAAACCATAACCTTGAAAATCAAAACCCAGTGTAGTAGGCAGAACAGACTTCTCTCCTTTCTCTTAAAGATGCCCACATCCTACTCTCTGGGATTTGTAAATATATTAACTTATATAGCAAAAGGGATTTTGCAGATTGTGATTAAATTATTTTGAGATGAGGAGATTATCCTAGATTATCAGGATAAACTCGGTGTAATCACAAGTTTCCTTAAGAGAGTCAAAGAAGGAGATCTGACTCTGAATGTGTAGAACCAGAATGATATAACCTGGGAAAAACTTGCAGGTTACTGATGGCTTTGAAGATGGATGGCTGAAACCCTAAACCAAGGAATGGAGGCAGCCCCGACAAGCTGGAAAACACAAGGGAAACAGATGTCCTCTTGGGCCCTGTCCTTCCAGCACCTTAATTGATACTCATGTCATATTTCATCCCTACAAAACTATAAGATACTAAATTTGCATTATTTTAAGCCACTAAATTTGTGGTGATTTGTTACAGCTGCTATAGGAAACTAACACACCCAGCTAATTCATTGGTATTAGAAAGTAGCCTTGCCAATGGAAATATAATGGCATGCCCAAATGGAATTACAAAATTATAAGCAATGTTGAGAAAATTATTGGCTTTTTACTTCTTCAAATACTGTAGCTCTTCTGAGTGAATTGATAATCAAACCAACAATCTTGACTATTATAAAAACAAATGGCCATTTGAATGGTTTCACAAGTTTTACAACTAAATACATTATCTATTTAATAAAAATGTTTACTTTACAGCCCCAGGGAAATTTAGCCATAGTTAATTAAAAGTTGCTGCAGTACAGCAGTTCTAATAAAGTAGAAAAAGCCATGAACCCTGAATCCAAAGATTTCCATCCTCATCCTGACAGTTACTAGCTTATAAACTTGGCAAAGTCATTTAACTATCTCAGTTTTTAAAAGAATTTTTTTTTAATCTGTAGTGTGAGAATATTACCCTAAAGGATCAAAAGCTAAAATATTTGTGAAAATCATCATAGTTGAAAAGATGTTAACTACTATAGTCTGAGACATCTTTACACTAAATCTGATTCACAAAACCCTCTGCATACAAAGGCCAGAGATAAACCCACACACATATGGTCACCTTATCTTTGATAAAGGAGGCAAGAATATACAATGGAGAAAAGACAGCCTCTGCAATAAGTGGTGCTGGGAAAACTGGACAGCTACATGTAAAAGAATGAAATTAGAACACTCCCTAATACCATACACAAAAATAAACTCAAAATGGATTAAAGACCTAAATGTAAGGCCAGACACTATAAAACTCTTAGAGGAAAACATAGGCAGAACACTCTATGACATAAATCACAGCAAGATCCTTTTTGACCCACCTCCTAGAGAAATGGAAATAAAAACAAAAATAAACAAATGGCACCTAATGAAACTTAAAAGCTTTTGCACAGCAAAGGAAAACATAAATAAGACACAAAGACAACATTCAGAATGGAAGAAAATATTTGCAGATGAAGCAACTGACAAAAAAATTAATCTCCAAAATTTACAAGCAGCTCATGCAGCTCAATATCAAAAAAACAAACAACCCAATCCAAAAATGCACAGAAGACCTAAACAGACATTTCTCCAAAGAAGATATACAGATTGCCAACATACACATGAAAGGATGCTCAACATCATTAATCATTAGAGAAATGCAAATCAAAACTACAGTGAGGTATCACCTCACACCAGTCAGAATGGCCATCATCAAAAAATCTACAAACAATAAATGCTGGAGAGGGTGTGGAGAAAAGGAACCCTCCTGCACTGTTGGTGGGAACGTAAATTGATACAGCCACTATGGAGAACAGTATGGAGGTTCCTTAAAAAACCAAAAATAAAATTACAATATGACCCAGCGATCCCACTACTGGGCATATACCCTGAGAAAACCATAATTCAAAAAGAGTCATGTACCACAATGTTCATTGCAGCTCTATTTACAATAGCCAGGACATGGAAGCAACCTAAATGTCCATCAACAGATGAATGGATAAAGAAGATGTGGCACATATGTACAATGGAATATTACTCAGCCATAAAAAGAAACAAAATTGAGTTACTTGTAGTGAGGTGGATGGACCTAGAGACTGTCATACAGAGCGAAGTAAGTCAGAAAGAGAAAAACAAATACTGTATGCTAACACATATATATGGAATCTAAAAAAAAAAAAAAAGGTTCTGAAGAACCTAGGGGCAGGACAGGAATAAAGACGCAGACGTAGAGAATGGACTTGAGGACACGGGGAGGGGGAAGGGTAAGCTGGGATGAAGTGAGAGAGTGGCATGGACATATATACACTACCAAATGTAAAATAGCTAGCTAGTGGGAAGCAGCCGCATAGCACAGGGAGATCAGATCGGTGCTTTGTGTCCACCTAGAGGGGTGGGATAGGGAGGGTGGAAAGGAAAGGCAAGAGGGAGGAGATAGGTGGATGTATGTATATGTATAGCTGATTCACTTTGTTATACAGCAGAAACTAACACACCATTGTAAAGTAATTATACTCCAATAAAGATGTTAAAAAAAAAAGAAAATTATTCTTCATGGTTCACCCTCAGTTACTTTTTCTTTTACTTTTGTAGGTAGAAAAGTGCTTTCACCTGGAAATATTTTCCAAAAATTGGAGAACATCTTACCATTTGTCTTATGTTTTTTCAAGATGGTGCTGGAAATCCACTTGGTTAAATGTTGGAGACCCACCTGCTCAGATGCTTAAGGAAAGAAGAAATGACCTTTGAGGGTCTCTTCAGGAACTGCTGCTCACTGCACCCTCTTCTAAACTGCTTGCCAGCACCCCCCCAACAACTTTAAGCCTAAAGTCTGAAAATCTGTACCACTCAGGCCCGGTCCACACATCTTCTGCTCAGTGGTGTCCGGCATGTAAGCACCTGATCCAAGTCTTTATGCTTATGTATTACTTGCAAGTATCAAAAACAAAAATTGAAAGCTGAAAATAAAGTCTCCACACACCCTTTGCCCCAGCTGTTCATCAAACCGTTGCTCAGTATCCCTTTGTGCCAATCACTGAGTCTGGTAAAGGAGATTCAAAGCTGAATTCCTGTACCTGTAGATGTTTGTATCTACTTCCAGTTTTTAACTTTCCCCTTTGTGCTGTTGACTTCCAAATTCACATCTCTAAGTCTAACCACAACTCCAAAGTCCAGCTAACACACTGAACTTCTAACTGGTCATCATCTCAAACACAACATACCTAAAATTATTCTCATTATTTCACTCATATTTTAACAACTCAATGCCCTTCTAGCATTTTCTCTCTCTCTCTCTCTCTCTTTTTTTTTTTTTTTTTGTATTTTCTCTTTTTATTGAAGGCAGGCAGGATAATGTGTGACATGGTCACACTGAATGCCTCTGAGCTGTAACAAGTGTAGTAAAGAATGTCATAGGGCAAAATGGATATTTTGGTTTTGGTTTCATCCATATCATCCCCTTCCTTTGACAGAATTCATATTTGCCTCTCTATATAAATATCATTCTGTGAGGGTTGCCAATTTAAATACCCTTGTTTTCAGGGGTAATCACAGGACACAAGCTAAATAAATTGTTGTACTCCAATTCTCCCTGGGCACACATTAGCCATGCATTGGGCATGGGAGATAACCCAGATTTGGCAAGGAAGAAGTCTCATTTCTCTTTCGTCATAAGGCTGAGAATGAATATGTAATTAACTGACAGTGGCTATTGTTTTCAACTTGTAGACACACTTTATCTAACAGAATAAAGTCCCATATTAAAAAAAAAAACAGATAAAACAGGTGAAAAACTTAAAAAGAAATGAAGAGATGATGTTTTCAATGTTTCAGTACATTCTTAATAGTTCATGGTTTGAGCACAGTGAATTCCTTTTTGCTTGTTTGGGATTTTGAGTTATGTTTTGGGCATTTAACAATAAAAAGTGCTTCATTTGCTAATAGATATGAAGATTATAATGGTGCTGATTGTAATAGGGAATATGTTTTTAGTTTAAAATCTAGTCATAACTGATTTTTCCCTGGTAAAGGAGTGAGCTATTGATCACAGAGGACAATGCAGCCAAAGGGGGAAAAAATTAAGTGCCTAAGATATGAAAAGATAAAAGAATTGAAGAGAGAGAGGGAGGGAGAGAGAAAGAGATAGATAGAAAAGAAGGAAGAAGATATTAAGAGTAAAAAGAAAGAGAGAGAGCGTGTATTACCATAGCATTTAGGTTAACATGGCAAACAGCTAGCTCAAATTTTGCAGCGTATAAACAACAAACAGACAAATAAAAGCCTTTATAGAAAGTACTGAAAAAGTTTCAGAACTTCTTTCAGGCAGAATTAGGAAGGACATTCTGCAAATAATAATAAGGAGCATAAGTAAAGGGGATGACAGCCCAGGACAGAACTGTGATATCAGTAGTCTATGCAACAATGAAGATCTGCATATCTAGGCGAAAGATGAATCTATTAATATTCCAAAAAGAAACTACAATAATTTTTCCATTATTTATGAGTTATACATCATGAAGTATACAATTTATAGTTTGTTGCTTATATTTATGCTTGAGTGAACTCTAGAGTAATTTGCATATAATTCTCATTACAGAGTATGGATTCAATCATTGTAAACAAATTCTTAGGTTGGTTTAGTAAATTTATGAATTAAAGATCCCTGGCTGGTATTGATACATACATATGCTGGAGTTGATATATAGGTATGCTAGGAATTAGTGGTACATATCTATTACCAAAACAAGTTTGCTGCCCAGAATTCAGAAACACTTACAAAATGATTTTTTGAAATTCTTTCTATTGATTGAGATTTATGTCGCTGCACTGTTACACACCGAATTATGTCAACCAGTAATTCTGAGTTCTTCCCCTTTTTCCTTGCCCAAGTTCAGCTACTTTTAATTCTAAAATATATCTTGAATTTGTCCTTTTCTCTCCATGCTGACTGCTGCTGCTTTAGTTCAAGCCCTGATGTCTGTGCCAGTCTCTTCATGGATTTCCTTCCTCAAGTTCACTGCATTTTCAATGTACTTCTATTTGCCATCAGAGGGGTCTATGAGAATGAAAATGTGATAATTTCTCTCCTTTGCTTTAAACCCTCTAGAAAATGTATTCTCTTTTCTACAGAACACAAATCAAGTGCCTTACCAGTCACTGAAAAGCCCTCATGAGGTGGCTCATTTGGAACACTTTCACGTCGTTTCTTTCTCTTTCTAAACTCCTTATTTGTGCTTCAGATGCTCTGAACATCTTAGAGTTTCACCAAAGGTCCCTGTTGATGCCTGCACCCATGCTTTGCAGATGCAGTTTTGTTGTTTTTTTTTTTTTTTTACAGTATCTCCACTCATTTCCTGTCCCCTACAAGTTTCCTTAAATGCTGTGTTCCTATAACCAAAAATCAAGGTTGGTTATTACCTACTACATAAAATCGCTCTGGGTTTTGTCCAGCCTCTCTTTCCTGACCTACCTTCCCAACTCTCTACAGCCCTGATCACTGTATTGGGATTGACCACTCATTTCCGTAGCACATCTATAACCTAGGTTTGCATAATCACTTTCAACATTTTGTATTGTGCTTATATAACTTCAAATATGTTTGAATATGAGCTCCTTATATGTCCAACGTCCAAAACACAACTTGACACATAATAGAGGTTCACAAAGACTTGCTTCATTGAATTAAACAAATTTAGTAATATACTGGCTAGTAGTATCTCCATTTTCTAATAGAAAGTTCCATTTAAAATTTCTATTGTACATCTCAGCAGTTAAACACTTCTAAACAACCATTACATGTATTTTCTACTCACTATGTCAGTTCATCTGCTAACCAATTCTCACCCTTTCAAGCTGCACACACCTGGAATTAATTTAGTCTTGGATTACTGTGACAATTGCAAACTCTTTTCTGTGGTACATTACGAGCAATTGGGGCAATTACAGTCTGTTAATACTTGGTGTTCTACTGAGAGTTTCTGAAAAAGCTGACAATTTGGAAACTAAAATTTCCTAGTGAGAGTACAGCTATGAAAACAGCAATGTTGTGAGAATGTCATCTGCCCCATGTGCACTGGTCTTAAAATTAACATGTAAGAGGTGATTTAACCACCAATCAGTATTTTTGTTGAAGTCTAAGGCAATGTTTCTCAAAGTGTGATCACTGGGACATTTAAATCTGATTCAAGAGGATTTTCTGTTAAAAATGAAGATTCTCATATCCTACACAAGACCTACTCATACTCTGTCAGGAAGGAATCTGAAAGTTTACTTTTCTTTTCATTCTTTTTTTTTTTTTTTTTTTCTTGTAACAGTTACTCCAAGTAATTGTGATAAACCCTAAATAACTCCTGCTTTAGGGAAAGTAGGGCTATAATAAAACCTGATCGCTGTTACAAAGACATGGATGACTTTTCCTGAATATAGGCACACTTAGAGTTGGACCCTCCCACTGCCCCACTCATGGTACAGTTTGAACTCTCTAAATCTGGGCTTATTTACATAGGAGGCACTTAACAATTAAGAGCCGTAATTACTATTTTGCTTCATTATGACAGTGAATTTTAAGAGAAACTCACCTAGATTCCAAGTGATAATCTTTTTCAAAAATTTTATTGAGTTGCCATTTTTAATAAAATATAATATTTTTATTCTATAAATAATTATCCAATATCAGTATATATAGTATACTATAAAGGGTACAATTGGGAAGACATAGATGATTCTATGTTAGCTTTTTGGTAGTTGTTGTCAGATAGACCAAATCAATATGGCTCATTTCATAGAGGCAGGGGCTTTAACCCTGGCTACTCTCCTCCACTTAAAAGAGCAGTGACCTTGGCTACCTGACATCATTTCTCTGAGTGCTGTTTTTGTCACCTCTGTAATAAAAATACACATGATATAGATTATTAAAGTAAGAGAGCTTCTTATCTTTCCCTTTTACTACCCTCTAAAAATGATTCTGGCTTGGATTACTTCAGTCATTTCTCCTCCCCTAATCCTTAAATTTATCCCTAAGTAGTAGGAAACCATTAATTTGGCATTTGTAATGCTTAATCAGACCAAAAAAAATGTGAGAGTGTATGGTGGAAGAGAACAAGAACTGGAAAACACTTTACAGAGATTGAGGAGAGTGTAGTTTGAAAAGGGATACATTGGAGGAAGCACCTGGATGTTGTGAGAGAGAAACTAATAAGACTTCAACGAAATATTACTTGGGGATTATGGGTTTCACTCATTGTCTCCAAGAACTGAAAGTAAAGGATTCGAATATTTTGGAATTTCTCTTACCACACGGAATATTTTCTTTTAACTGCTCTGGGATTTAAACATGTGGGTCACAGCTTCATACATTTTACAACCCCTGGTTAAAAATCTCTGGAGAAGTAAAGGAAGTGATGTGTGAAAAGTCTTCAGCACTCTGCCCTGCACAAAGCACAAGTAAAAAAAAAAAAAAAATCAACAATGCTTTCTATTAAATGTTATCTTTCTTTGACATTTTTTCATCTCTCATAATCTTGTTTGAAGTATATTTCTGCTACATTGTTCCCACATATCCTCACAATGATAAAGGAATAGGAGTTTTGTCACTGTTTTATTTTACAATTCATTGGTTTCACTTCAATAAGCACAACTGGCAACTTAAAACTATGTGTGATTATCTTCTTTCACCCAGTATCTATGAATATTTCCTTGGGAATCGTTCGCCTATGACAGCCCACCCACCCCCCCTCTAATCTCCCTTCTGTTCACGAAGCCACAGAGCCAGTTGTGTGGAGGCACAGACCTTAAATTTATTTTTGAAGTTTTTGTGCACACACACACAGGCATTGTTTTTACCTTGTCTGTTTCACCCCTTTGCTTTCTAATGAGACAAGAAAATAACAAAGTTTACTCATCTTGTTTGATTTGCAAGATTCGTTTTCCCCTAACAATCAATGAGTTATATTCAAAACTTCTTTTGACAAAAGGTATATACATTTGTTGTTTTCCACATAACTTTCCCTGCCAAGCTTTATGAAATCTCTTCCTCAATTAAAATAAACATTTACTACACCTGTTAAATTTATCTTAAAATTTGTTAGAGCATGGGAATTCATTTTTAAGTATTTTTTCATGAAAGTAAGTAAAAAATAATAACAAATTAACAGCTTACATTCCGACCAAGGGACTATTCAAAGCAGAGTTTAAAACCTCTTAGGAATATGTCATTGCATATTTTGCCATCTAAGATTTATGCAGCAAGCATGTTTTGCACTTAGATTTTAAAATAGATACTTGAAGAAGGTTTTCTTATCTCTAATACACTTATTTAATCGTTATGTTTTTCAGTTTGTTTTTTTTTTTTTTTTCATTTAAGAAATCTGAGAATCTCTCATTTAAAAAAATCATCCTAGATAAATGAAGGAGAGTATCTGAAGTACCACTCTGATTTGTCTAGAAATATTTGGAGTGGTGCCTTGTAAGTCTCACTGCTCCAAAGCTCTCCATTTCCACTGAAACATAAACTCCCTTGTATGCCCTTTACCCGATAATTGAGTAATTGCATTGTCCTTCTTCAGGGACTAAATTAACATGTCTTAAGTTATAGCTCATTCAACATCATCTCTTTATCTCCTTGAAAGTGACATCATGAGAATGAATAATATGTGTGACACTACTTGCCTTCCCAGAGCTTTTTACCAACAGCCTGGTCTCATTAGGGAGCTTGCTTTACTCTCTGTTAACATGCTTTATTTGCCAGAAGGCATATTAAACACTGCCAAATGCTATCCTGACTAGGCAGGCACACCACCTCCCCTGTAGCAGAGTTCCTACTCTTCTGGCTTCACAGGGAGACCTATTTTTGGACCCCAGCTCCCCGGTTTTATGAGCTACTTGTGATAATTGACTGAACTTTTCTATGACACTACTTTTTTACCCTTCATATGCAGAAAACAAAAGTACTATGCTCCATGATTGGCATAATTGTTGTTAGTATTTTATCTCACCTCTTACATTCACTCTATCAGCCCATCTCTCATAGCAGTTTTCAAATGTCTCCCATTCTTATCGTTCCTGAGCCTTACACCAAAGCCATAGCTTCCTATGCTTAAGTCCTTATCTCTTTAACAACAAAGGTATTATTTTATAATCAGCCAGAATAATCTTCCACTGTTATTGAAAATTATCTCATATCATATCTCAAAGCTCAGAAGCTGCAGTTGTTTTCCCCCCTGGTCAAGGAAACTTTTTAGTCTTCTTTTTACTTCTAAACTATAATATATAATATAGGTCACTTGCTAAACACTAGAAATTCTACTCTTTCAAGAAACTGTTCTTAGAAACACCATCTCCATTCTGTCATCTCCTCTTCCAACTTCTTAATCTGCTCAAATTCTAGAAAAACTTATAAATCATTCCTAGAGTTGGAGGAACCAGTGTGTTTATAACCAAATTATCTCCCACCATAATGTTAGTAGGTATCTGATGGAGTTTTGGTTTGTATATATTTGATGCTGGAAAAATTTCAATTAGATGCTTTCTAGTAAGTCTCTGACCTCTAGAATTTACCTTTGGACAAATCTTTTTCTTAGTTCTGGAAAAAATGAATAGAGGCCTACTTTATTTATGTAAATATATGCCACAGCACCTCCCCACTGATATAAGGGCAGTTTTCTAAGAAGACATTTTGGTTTGGCAAGGGTCTGTCCAAATCTTAGCTAATATTGACTGTTAAAATAAGATTGAAACTTTCTTCTACATATCTATTTTATTGGAAAGTTTATAAAAGAGCAGAATAATTTTCTACTAATAATATAAAGGCTATTAATGTGATTAAGTATGTTCAGTGTATGTAGAGACTCTGATTGAGGCAAACGTTCAGAAGAATAATAGGGGAAAAGTCACCTTAATGATCAGGAAAATTCTATGTCAAAAACCAAGACTACGCCATGGGAGAATAGTGTTATTTTCGGTCTAGAATGCAGCTGATTCCGAATGTTCTGCCAATCAACTCAAAAGGGCACGTTTGGGGCAAAATCGCTGCATGCATGTGTATGATTTAATAGAGCTATAACAATATGGACATAGCCTTTGTGGCCCAGACAGTTTTCTAAATGATGTACACACTACGGAGGTCGTATAATTTGTCATCCATCAAGAACACTCTTGAAAGTAAAAATGGGTGCTATTAATAATTTTATCCTGACATCAGGCATAACCCTATCCCCAACTGGATTATTGCTGAGAGGAAAACACTCATTCCCTTGCATCACAGAGATCAGGCTTAGCCTTAAAAATTCAGCAGAGACCTGCGCTGCAAGGCCAGGTAGAGCTGGGACGAAGACATTATTGCAGTTTGCCCCTCACTCCCTGCAGAAGCAGTTGCAAGGACAGCTTCTTCATGACAGGTGCAAGCCACTTGGGAAGGGACTAGACATCCCACTCAGCTGGTTCATGGGAGCTTGTTTTCTTATCATCTCAAAATAGGACCTGATTGTGTAGATCTATATTATTGAAGCCGAGAACATAAGGGGAGCACATCAAAACTTATATTTTCATTTCTGACAACATTCTCTCTTCCTTTCTATCCAAGTTCACATTTCACTCATCCTAAAATTCCCCCAGTCCTTACCTACTCTTAGTTTTTTATCTATATCTTGTTTGTTCTTCTGAACTCTTACCCAGGAATCTTAGTGTATTGAGAGTATATATAGTTATTTTTCTGGAAGTAATTATTCTACTTAACTGAACTGGAATATTCCCCTACTTAGTAACTTAATTATTAACTTAGTAGCTGCTCTTGATCATTGTTTGATCCAAAAAATTTCACTCAGTAATATGTATTCCTAGCCACTAATAAAGGCATCACCTTTGAAATATAAATGTGACTATACTTCAAAACTGATTGAATGACAAAAATGAAATAATCATTTCTTAAATGTATTCAATATGTCCCATATAATAACTAAAATTTGATATTTAATCAAAGATTGTATGTTACAGAACACTCTAACCAGTGGAGGCAAAAACTAGAAATATGCTTGGCAAATTCACTAACAAGTGCATGTTTGCACATATTGATAAAAATATGTCATAACTAGCACTTCTAAATGTTGAATTTAAACACTGGCATTCTATACTATGAAAACTAGATTTTGTCCATGAAATGCAAAATTTTTAAATGTACATATAATTGAAAAGTTTATTTGTAATTGTTTATTGTAACGAGTATAAAGGAGCCAGATGTTATACATAACAAATGTGTCTAAACCAACCAAAGAAATGAAAAGAGTCTGTTAAATAGTGTTTAAATGATTTTATCCACTATACATATTAACATTGACTTAATCTAGTGTGTTACAAGTCTCTGGGTCTTGATTTTATTCATTTGTTCTCATGAATATATTTGGTTTTAACTTGACTTTTCCAATACATTGTTAACACTGAATAAGCTCACTTCTTCTGTGCTTTATGATAGGAATCATTGCACTCCCCACAATGTGAGCTATATTAATTCTAGTAATAATTCCTCCACTTTTGTGACTGTATGTCCAAGATTATCTTTTACTGTTGTTCTGGCCATTTGGATACCCTTAGATAAGGGAACAAGAGCTTGGAACATGGACATGCTTGTGGTGCTGGGAGATTCTTGGGAAACTAAGGAGTAATAGTGGAAATAGGACTCTATGTCTTACTCCATAGAATATGACAGATCCATCCTATATGATTCTCTTATTCCAAGGAATGAAAAGGATATTCTGATTAATCTAGACACCTTTTTGTGAAACCCATATTCCATCCAGAAATATTACAATGTCCACACTCACTGGGAAAAAATTGTTGAGTGAGGGTAGCACAGCAACATTAATGACACTTGGCTGAGAATGTTCATACATCATTCCATATGTGGATTAATTCGCCCACACAATAACCTTATTATTTTCTTTCCATATCATCCCTACTCTACAGATGAGGATACTGAGGTAGTAAGGTTATTCAAAGCCACAAAAGAGGGCAGGATTTTTCATTGCACCCTGCCTGTTCTCTCCCAGGAGACCCATTTCTGAGAATGAGCCTGTGAATGAGAATCCTGAATCCTCAAGACAGACAGGATTGAGTGAGCAGTTCTGAGTGTCTACATGTAAAAGACCTACGTCCATACAGAATTTTTGTTTGCCAAGTGTAATTATCTAAGAAATTTTTCTGTAAAGAGCCAGATAGTAAGTTTTTTAGGTTTTGTGACCTAATAGATTTCTGTCCTAAATACTTAACTTTGCCATCATGTGTGGAAGCAGCTATAGACAGTATGTAGACAATTATGACTGTATTCCAATAAAACTTTATTTACAAAAACAGGCAGCAGGCTGGATTTGTTGTGCAAGCCATAGTTTGCCAATTCCTGATCAAAACTCATATTTGAAAGGTTCCTGTTTACGTTTAGGTTTTTCTTTATTGCACTAAATATCTCTCTAGAATTCCCTGACTTTGAAGTAAAGGATAGTATGAGCAGAGGTAGCCATTAGCAGAGAAGCACTTTCAAAGATGCTTAGATACTTGTTACTATTAGGGGGAAAAATGTGTGATTAAGATTCTTCAACCAAATTTAGTATCAGAACCACTCTTTCCTTCCAGGAAAAATAAAGCAATAGGATCAGGGAAAGGAGTGTATACTGAGGAGCTTGTCAGTACAGACACTGGGAAATTGGGGACATGGATTTCTTCAGGAATAACTGGACACGGAAATTACTTTCTTCCATCCTCTCCTCATTTCCACTACTCCGACCCCAAACCATGAGGATGGAGACTTGCTCTTTCACGATCCACAAGAGCCAGATATTTACAAGTGTTCACTTAACTGGGAACACATAGTGTTTGCACAAGCTTTCATGTGCAAAAAATGATGATGATGAAGGTCCAATTGTTAGGGGCAGAGAGGTGGTCAGATATGTCACTCACTGCTCTGTGTCCTCCAGGGAACCAAGGGATATGTAAACATTCACAATAAAGTGTGTACCTTGGAGTAATTCCTTGATATTAGAAAATATATGTATGAATTTTTGGAAGTCTTCAATGATACTATCTAAAGGGAAGTCTAGTGCATCTTTGTACATATATTTACTATTTTTTATCCATTAGAATAGACTCTACTTTTCCCCTAAATTTCCCCTTATTTTGTTCTCTTAAGACATTTCCTAATCAAGGAAGAAAGAAAGAGAAAGGAAGGAAGGAGAGAAGGAAAGAAGGGAGAGAAAGAGAGAAAGAGAGAAAGAAAGAAAGAAAGAAAGAAAGAAAGAAAGAAAGAAAGAAAGAAAGAAAGAAAGAGAGAAAGAAAGAAAGAAGGAAAGAAAAAGAAAGGAATAATTATACTTACCTTATGTTATTTTTGGTCTCAGCTTTATTTTCAATGAAATTTTAAAGCTAGGCTTTAAATGGGATAAGAAGCTCTGATTGTTTAATTAAACAAATTTTCTTCAATCATTTGTTAGAAATTAAACTATTGCTAATTTCCATGTGCTTCTCTGGCACTACATGAGTGTAGCTGTAGACTTAAGAAAACATTCAGTGTTCTTATTTGTAGACAGTTATGAAGCAAAGGAAGAATTTTAAAGGAATTTCCTGATCATGATCATATAGTGGATAATAAAAATAATTTAAATGTTTTCCTATTTGATGCTCAAAATGTTTTAAGTGAAGTGAAAAATTACTGGAGGGTTATGTTTTCAACCATTTCTTATTATCTGGCTTTATTTTCAAAGTATGGTTTTCCTTGTGTTTTAATTTATTTTGTTTGTTTTTTAAAGCTACAACACTGGTTAAAATGGCCTCAAAAGTTACTATTTGAAATGAATTTGCAATAGTAGCTGACATGGCCAACATAACTGTGATTCCCTCTTGTCAATGCTACCAATTTATTGTTTAGTTTATAAGTCTACTCAACAGAGAATTGTATTTAGAATCTTTTATATATCATGCGAAAATATCCTTGCCCATCACTTTGAAAACATATTGAATTACAATCTCATATCCTTTAAAATAGATGGCTGAAAGTATGATAAAATCCCATAAATAATTCCAAACTATCTCAAGTTATTTCAAAATTAAATATCACTGAATACTTTGTAAAATAAAGAGAAATTTAATTCTATATGAACTCTTCATCCCTTATTACAATAAGTCACCATTTATGATGGAAATAGTCATTTTAATCAAGGAGTGAGACTATCAATATAATTATGAGGAGGTTATATTCCAAACAATTATTCATACCCTGTGGCTAAAAGACAAATTATTTTCTATCACTAAGATAAAAAATAAGAATGTATACTGAAAAGGTTATACTTATGGAGAAGATAGTTCATTTGTGGAGACCAACATCACTAAGGGCCAGAAGTAGACTTGGGACATTTCTTCATACATTCAGTTCCACTACTCCTTTATATTTATAATTCTGAGTCCAAAATTCAGAATGGAAGAGAATATGATTTTTCTATGTTGCATAAAAAAGAAAGAGAACGAGAGAGAAAGAGAGCTGTCATTTGACTACTGAAAAAGCAATTCAGTTAGCTGGCAGAAGAAGGTATTTAAACTGATCCTAACTTCTAGCTCACTGTATTACTTGGTGTTGCTTTAGTGAGTCAACACACCATATCACGTTGAGAGATAATTCTCCATTGTCTCTTTTGTTCTTGCAGGTCTTACACAGAAAGCACCAAATGCCCTTTTTCAAGACTATATTTTCAAGAATTTTATATAGCTACAACTTTTGAAATGTTGAGATACATTGTCTTCTTCCAAAGCAAGGTGCACATAATGCTTGTAATGCAACAAAATAACGATAATATCTCCCTTCCAAATGAAGGACGGGAAATATTAGGGTTCCTCTCCTGTGATGGAACCCACAGCATGTGGTGGCACCCATCTGACCTATCCATTTTGCCCATTGGCACCTGAGGCAATGGGAACTGACCCGATGATGCTGATGCTCTTATTGCCTGCAGTGCTATGGGTAGGAATGTCCCTTGTCTCTGACCCAGGCGACTCATGTTTTCTTCCAACATTCATGAAACTGTGGAAGACTGCTTGTTCAGGATAGCTGACAGGAAACAAGGACACCAACAAAAACAACAACAACAACAAAGCAGCAGTACTGTTTAATAATGAGAACGAAGAAGATAGAGATTGCCAAGAAACACATTAAAGGATGCTCAACATCACTAATCATTAGAGAGATGCAAATCAAAACTACAAGGATGTAACACCTCACACTGGTCAGAATGGCCATCATCAAAAAATCTACAAACAATAAATGCTGGAGAGGGTGTGGAGAAAAGGGAGCCCTCTTGCACTGTTGGTGGGAATGTAAATTGATACAGCCACTATGGAGAACAGTAGGGAGGTTCCTTAAAAAACTAAAAATAGAACAACCACACGAGCCAGCAATCCCACTACTAGGCATATACCCTGAGAAAACCATAATTCAAAAAGAGTCATGTACCACAATGTTCATTGCAACACTAGTTACAATAGCCAGGACATGGAAGCAACCTAAGTGTCCATCGACAGATGAATGGATAAAGAAGATGTGGCACATATATACAATGGAATATTACTCAGCCATAAAAAGAAACAAAATTGAGTTACTTGTAGTGAGGTGGATGGACCTAGAGACTGTCATACAGAGCGAAGTAAGTCAGAAAGAGAAAAACAAATACTGTATGCTAACACATATATATGGAATCTAAAAAAAAAAAAAAGGTTCTGAAGAACCTAGGGGCAGGACAGGAATAAAGACGCAGACGTAGAGAATGGACTTGAGGACACGGGGAGGGGGAAGGGTAAGCTGGGATGAAGTGAGAGAGTGGCATGGACATATATACACTACCAAATGTAAAATAGCTAGCTAGTGGGAAGCAGCCGCATAGCACAGGGAGATCAGATCGGTGCTTTGTGTCCACCTAGAGGGGTGGGATAGGGAGGGTGGAAAGGAAAGGCAAGAGGGAGGAGATAGGTGGATGTATGTATATGTACAGCTGATTCACTTTGTTATACAGCAGAAACTAACACACCATTGGAAAGCAATTATACCTCAATAAAGATGTTAAAAAAAATAAAGTATACAAATGCCATAAAACAATAACAGAAAAAGAAATAATGAGAATGAATATGCATTAAAAGTCTACTCTAAAGTGGTTACGTTGATATATGCTATATAGTAAATCTCCTTTATGCAATCTCTATGGGAAATTCCAGGAATAGAAAACATATGCTTCCATAATAGTAATTTCATATATTAGTTGTACTGATTAAATGTCAGTAGCAATAAATTATGTTGGTCCTCACAAACAATGAAACATACATAGATAGTACCTCCTATGACAGTGGTCTCACGTTTTTCAGAGTCAAGAAAAAGGAATTTTTCTCAGATATCTGTTATGTGTAAAGTGTATCCAAAGAACCCCTCTATATTACAAGTGTAGGTCTGAGTGGCATAACTGTGGCATAAATTCATCAATTCAATATTGTTGGAAGATGAGAACATTAAATTTGAAATCTTTATCATTCAGGTCACTTTGTACTTGCTTTTTCTGTTATCTTTACATACAGGTGGGCTTTCCCAGGGTACTTCTCTAATCATTCCATTGGGCCCCACTTCTTATCATCTGGTATAATACATAAGCGGTAGTGGTTCATCAATGTTAGCCAACAGAGAGCACTGTTTTCCAAAGAATCCAGTGAACTTTCTTTTAACTAATGTTTTACCGAAAAAATTTTGGAAACACACATACACATAAACACACACACACACACACACACACACACACACACACACAGAGTGATCTGTACTGTGAAGTCTGTGACAAACGCATTTGGGTCATTCCTGGTGACAGCATAATCTGGGTATATGATGTTCCACTATGTTCTTAGTCATGTGGATTGACACACGTGTGCTTCCATGTGGATAATTATTATAAGACCTGGAAATTAGAATCAAAGCCTCCGAACTCTTTATCTTAGCTTTTAAGTAACTACTCAGGCAAATCCCTAAATAATATAGAGAAGTGGTCAGAAGAAAAGGAAGGATTGAAAGATAATTAGAGGTAAGGTGGAAAAACAGCAGGAGGAGGAGAGGAGGAGGAGAAGAAAGAAGGAGAAAAAGAAATGAGTGCTCAAATCTTAAAGCTGTCCATGTTATTTTTGAAATGTTGTTTGTAATGATTCATATATTGATTTAAAGATAGCTGAATTTCATTCAAGGCCCTGCCAATTCAATTAAAATAATCCCATTAGACCTTTATGGCACAGCTATTAGGAAACAACTAGCATGCTAGAAGCAAGAAATAAATTGTAAAGGAGAGAGAAGAACTGGCATACAATGGGCATCGGCTATTTGACAAGAACTTTAGCATATTGTGTTATTTATTTGCTCAAATTCTACTTCAGCAATTTTCCTTTTAGATATATTACTGTCTAATCATACCCCAAAATGATTATTTCAAAGACAGCCTCATGTATTGAGAGAAACTATAAAACTCAGGGATATGTTTAAGAACCAAGGTGTGTAATAAAATATCAGGCTTACTTAATGGTTTATTCTGATGTTTTGCTACAGAAAGAGCAGGTAGCTAAAGATGCTTTGATTAGCAGCAAGGTCAATCCATTTGGCAGCGGAATGGATTAGAAACAAGACCTTGATTTAGGGCACTTGCATATACTGCAAAGGTTCTCAGATATGTAAGTGAGGCAGGAGTCAACAGGATGCATAAGGTTTTAAATCTTGTATGAAGATTGAGCTGGTGTGATGAACCTTGAATCTCAAATGAGGAGAAATTACTCTGATATTGAAAGCTCACACTTTAGGAGTAAACTGAACCATAAAAAGTACATTATGGGCTTCTCAAAAAGCTATATGACTCATGAACCAGAGAGATAGAGAGAGAGAGAGAGAGAGAGAGAAAGAAAGAAAAAATGGAAGGGGGAGAAGAAAGGAGAAAGGGAGAAAGAAAGAAAGATGTTGAGCCATGAAAATAACTTATAAATGTGTTAGTATAACTTTATGATATAATCTGCATTTTTATGGATGCAAAGAGATATATACATGAGCCAAAATATCATCTCAGTATTGCGTTAATTTAGAAGAATTTCCAGATAGGCAAATAATTTTGCAGTGCAGTTATAGCCATTTTAATATGCTATTATACTATCTCTATTTTTCTTCCTTTCTTATTCTATTTTTTTTACTAATCCAAAACAAATTCTACATATACTTATTTAAAAAATGAAATTCTATTGCTACTGCCTTGACTTTTGTGTATATATATATATACACACACACACATACATGTGAATACACACACACACTTGCAGGCATACCTTGTTTTATTGCATTTCACATTATGGTGCTTCTCAGATATTACACTTTTTACAGACTGAAGTTTTACGGCACTCTGTGTCCAGCAAGTCTATCGGTGCCATTTTTCCAACCACATTTGCTCACTTCCTGCCACTGGGTCACATTTTGGTAATTCTCCCAATATTTCAAACTTCTTTGTTATTATTATGTTTTTATGGTGATATGATCAGTGATCTCTGATGTTACAACTACGACTTGCTGAAGGCTAAGATGACGGTTAGTTAGCATGTTTTAGCAATAAAGTATTCTTTTTTTTTTTTTTTTTTGTCAAGAGAAATTTCTGGATTTATTCTGCTTTTTTTTTTTTTAACATCTTTATTGGAGTATAATTGCTTTACAATGGTGTGTTAGTTTCTGCTTTATAACAGAGTGAATCAGTTATACATATACATATATTCCCATATCTCCTCCCTCCTGCATCTCCCTCCCTCCCACCCTCCCTATCCCACCCCTCTAGGTGGTCACAAAGCACGGGGCTGATCTCCCTGTGCTATGCGGCTGCTTCCCACTAGCTATCTATTTTACATTTGGTAGTGTATATATGTCTATGCCACTCTCTCACCCTGTCACATGTTACCCCTCAGCAATAAAGTATTTTTAAATTAAGGTATGCACGTTGTTGTTTCAGACATAATTCTATTGCACACTTAATAGACTACGTACAGTGCAAACTAACTTTTATATGCTCCGGGAAACCAAAAACTGTGTGTGACTCACTTGATTGCAATGTTTCCTTTATCCCTGTGGTCTGGAACTGAAGCTGAAATATCGCCGAGGTGCGCGTGTATATAAAAAAGCATATATTTTTATTGGTATGTCTCTTTGGAACCTTAGTGTTTGTAGTTCCATCCTGGTTTCTCTTGGACTTCTTTTTTAGTACTCTTCTCTCTATTCCATCACAATGACTCCCCCCAGAAACTTCAATAATGAATTGATGCAGTCACCTACTCCTTCTCCTCCTTTCTTAGGGTTTCTTGCTGGTGAGGAGAATCACACATTGTTGATTAGTTCTACCACAAGAAAATATTTTAGAAAGTCATTTCCCTTAAGTCATATATATACAGCCTATTGGTTTTGTTTCTCTGGAAAATACTAATAGAATCCCTATCAGATCACACCAGCATCCACCAATCAATTTCACCTACACTTCTGAAATGTCATCTACAGGCTGTACCCATCCCTTCCTCCTTTCGTCAAACCCTAGAGAAAACGATTAAAATCACTTTGAGTAAGTTTACCTCTGGCTCACTAAATGACAAAATCAGTAGAGGTGCTCCAGTCATTGTTTAATTTGACCTGTGGAGTTGGACATTATTTGTCATTTCTTATTCTTAAAACTTTATTTTATTTTACTTTCCATAACACCCTTACACGTTTGTCTTTTACTTCTTATTAATTAGATCTATCTATTCTTCATCTGCTTTGCTGTTAAAAATCAGGGTTCTCATACCTTCTCTGTAATTTTTCCTAGCTTGTTACCCACTTATGTGATTTTGACCACCATCTGTATACCAATTACTCCTGACCCTGTACCTCTACCATAGGATCTTTTGTGAACTCTAGAGTAATGTATCTAAATATCTATGAGATACTTCACCTGGATACTTCTAAGCAACTCTGGATATATAATGTCTAGCAGTGATCCTTTTATTTCTTACTCTAAAACCAAATCTATACAGAATACCAGCAAAACAGAAGCCAGGAATCTGCATCACTTTTTTCCCCTTCTCCCTCTCATTCTTTACATATGATTATCTACTAATTATTTGTCTCATCCTTTATATTGTCTTGACCAATGGATCTTGAAATATTCTATTGTCTACCTTTCAAATGTCCAACTCTAATATCCAATTTCCTTTACTACTTCTGGGACAATTCTACTGAAACTTTCTCCTTTGTATGCTCCTATCTCCATGTCTGTTTTTCTGTCTCCAAGTCCTTCAAATGGATCTCTGAGTAATCACTCTAGAACTGTAATTCTGCCCATGGGAATCCTCAACCTAGATACTATGGATCCTGATGCCTTTAAGAACAAATAATACTGTAATGTACAGCATGGTGACTACACTTAATAATACTGTATTCATATTTGAAGGTTGCTAAGACAGTAAATCTTAAAAGTCCTCATCACAAGAAAAAAAAAATTGTAACTGTGTGGTGATAGATGTTAACTAGACTTATTGGGGTGACCATCTCACAACGTATACAAATGTCGAATCATTACATTGTACACCTGAAACTGCTATTCTATGTCAATTATATCTCAATTTAAAAAAAATAAAAAGAACAAATATTACTGATCTTGGTACCAGACATGAGCCTCTGCACGTTCTCTATTTACCTACTCTGAAATGTTGGTTTCACACTCTCTGACTATATTGAAATACGGTTATCGAGGCTCACCTAGCACTTTCAAGCCTCAGTGTTTATAAAAACTTTTCCTCAGACTATCTTTTCTGAAAAAATAAAGTCATCCTTCAAGACTCATCTCAGGTGCTTCGTCATCTGTGAAGCCTTCCTTGAATTCCTCCTCCATCTTCTAGGCATAGTCATAGACCTTCCTTTGTCTCCACAGCTCCTCATAGGGTCTTTGTCACAGTATTAAAATTAATTGTTGTATTAAAATTATTGTTCACTCCTAAGATGCTTATAGGACAATAAAATGTGATCTTTTCTGGTGCAGTGAAACTAAATTACCCCGCTCTACCCGGCTTAAAATCCCAGTCTCAGTATTTATTGGGTGTTGGGCCATGGGAAGTTATTTAACTTTCTGTGCCTCACTTTTCTGATGCGTAAAATGGGGCTACTAATAATCTTCCTCCTAGTGCTGTTGTGAAGACTACATAAATTTTGGTAAGTAAAGGGTTTAAAATCCTGCCTTAAGATGCTCAATAAAGCTTACCTGTTATAATTGCAATCTAAAGACATTCATACTTAAATTTATCCCCACAAGGCTTAATGCTTTCTGAAATCGTAATGCATTCTCAATGAAAAATGTTAAATAAAGAAATGCCTCTGAAATTAGGGTTTAGATATGCTTCAATTCTTAATCTTTCTGCCATTTTAAACACTTTCGACTTAAGAATTGCTGCTAACAAAGATCATCTGAAGTGACAACCCAATTTTCTAAATTATTATTTGAAGATAAGATGGGTAGCATTTTCTTGATACATAGCTTTGAGGCTATGACATAACTTAGTACTATACAGACAAAGGCACCCAGTTATATTTGTTGGTATAAGCAACTTACTGTGCATGCGTGTGTGTGTGTGTGTGTGTAAGCAAATGTGCACGTGTGTGTGTCTTTAATAATAATTTTTTGAGGTGACTTTGAGCAATAGGTAATAAATGAGTTTAAAATGTTCGCTGATCAAATTAATTTCTGTGTTGCTCTGCAATACAGCACCTTACACGTGTCCAAGTGTTGTAGTAAATCCAAAATGTCTATTTGAGAAAAGCATTGGTTTTACCTCTTGACACCCTTGGGATGTATTTGTATATAAAATAATATTCATTATAAGCAACACCAAGGTTTGGTCTTCCTTGAAAGGATGTCAACAATAACACCTGTTCCTTTTAAATATTAAATATAACAGTGTTGAGGCTAATATCTATTAAGCCATTCAACCACCCCCCTTTAATTTCTACCGGAAGAGATTCTTTTATATTTGAAGGTAGGGAAATTCCTTTTTTCTCTCAATAAGTGGAGTTTCCAATAATGGGAACTCTACAAATTAATACTTTCCATGTATGTTCTTGCTGAAAAGAAACATACGTTAAATTTGAAGCTCACTTATACTAGTTCAGTTGACCATTGTGCTTGACACTTGTGCACTTCCTTGACACAGAGTTCTATATTATTTATAGTACTTTGCTTTACTATGAACTGTCTCAAAGCCTTTCTAGAAAAAAGCAGGAGCATAAATATATTTATATGTTTACACACATATTTATAATGCTTGACTTGGTCCCAATGTTATCATATCACTATTCCCACATCTACAATCATCAAGACAGAGTTAATTAAACTTTAATTAGTTTCCATGTGGAAAGGAAATCTTGGCAACTGTTGTTTCATTTGCATTAGAAACATACATTGCCTGAGAACCATGGGTTTTCATTATACTTTACAAATGGGGAACCATGTGTCTATGAAAATAATATTTTAATTTCATAATAGGTTAGATCTTAGACCTTTTAAATCTATTTATAAATACTAATTCATCTCTTAAATGATTTGGATGAATTCCATACTATCATAGCAATTATAAAAATAGAATTCAAGGCCATCAAACAAAACTTGCATAAGCAGCTTCTAGATCCTTTTAATCATGTCCATTGGGATGTGAAATTCTACACTAGCTAGGATAGATTAAAAGTCAATTCCATTAAATTTTCAACAAAAGGTCAACTTTCTCACCTCAAATTCTGGCAAGTAAAGGCTATGGATCTGCTTTAGTCAAAACCAGAGAATGGCTTCTCAGCAGACATTTGCCCGGAACCTCAATGCGATGTCCAGCTTCCATCACAAGCAGAGTTGATATAACTGACACCCAGGAGGCAGAGTTCTAGAGCTATGCTGCCTCTTCATTTGTCTTGGATTTGAAAACTCAATCCTTATGCAAAATTAACTCACAAGAAACGAGTGCACTAGGACAACATGAAATTATCTCACCATAGAAAAGTTTAGTGATTTTTTATATTCTGTGATCACATAGAGGAACCATGTAAGCAGAAACTATGTACGGTAACATCAGGGGACATCCATGCTTTGGAGTGCTTTCCTCAAAAGTTTCTAAGGCCCGTCTTGTGCCAAGGGCTATTTGTGGAGCAATGCCATCTGAGTGGGGTGCCCTGGGCTGGATTGGAATTGCTTGGGCCTCAGTAGACATTTCTCTCCTTTAAGGGTCTCTCTGACTTTCTGCTCAATTTTGGGGTTCACCAGGTACCATATGGACCTCAGGACTACCACCTATGGAGTTGTCCCCGGGCCACAAGACCAGGCCCTGATTCCTAGTAGACGGCCTGTCAAGGATATTACTCCTGCTAAATGGCACTGTATATTTTTTGCAAGATCACTAAAAATTGGACTGCCAGAATGGTACTCAAAGACTGATTTGATGTGACTCAAATTTTATATATAGATAGGTACCCCACAGAAAATAAATTTGCTCAGGGCCCATACACCGTAGTGTAATAGGGAAGAACAAATCTGACTCCATATTAGATCTGTTTCTTTTACCTTTGTACTCTGTTGCCTATGCTTAGTCATGCTGGCTCTGCACCTTTTGTAAAAGAATGTTGCCTATAGCTTGAAATATACAGGATAACCTATTCTCAAGACTCTGACTTTTAAGAGTCCATTCATGTAGAGATAAAAAGTTGCAGAACAGAGAATAACTTTTGTCTTGTTGGAGGTTTACAGGAACATCCTGACCTGACCTATGTGGACAGCTGCAAGAACAAAGGATTCCGACACCAAGAAGTTTGCAACAACTAACCACGCCCCTCCCCCACCTTGCCTTAAAAGTGCTTTGCTGAAATCCTTCAGGGAGCTCAGGGTTTTGGGGGCAGGAGCCACCCATCTGCTTGTATCGCCCTGCAATAAACCTTTCTCTGCTCCAAACTTTGATGTTTTGGTTTGTTTGGACTCACGGTGCGTTGGGCACGTGAACCTGTGTTTGGTAACACTAGGGCAACCCTGGCTACATGTTCATTTTCAACAAGGTTCTATCTGAAGACCTTCCCCACTGTATTATTCAATATTTTAAAAATAAATTTCCAAAAGGTAAATTCTAAAATCATAGGGCAAAGAATTTAGATCTTGAATAGATTTGCTTCCTTTGAGCCAGTATTAGAATCATAAGACTCATCATGTTTCTCATTAGTTTAGGTTTTCTGAAACCTCTAGGGACTTTAATATTCCAGAGACATAATCTTCTATATCAGCTTCCTAATACTCCTTCTACTACGGTTTTCCATTTCTGTCTTTGGATTTATTTTAAACTCTCTTCAAACATAAATATTTTTATTAAAGCCATAGAAAAATCTTTTAGAAAATTAAAAAATGGAAATAACAAAATCAAAATACATAAAATATTTATTTTTCTGGAAAATATTCTGATATCATTGATAAGGTCTATCTATTATGAACGTGAGTCAAAAATTTTATGTAAGAAAAATAGCAGTGAAACATAAATGTGCTGAAACAGATAGTTGCCATCAACTATTTTGTGAAAAAATTTTAATTTCTTCAAAATTACAATAAGATTAAAATTTGTGTATTGTGTTGAGATTTATGTGTACATATCTGGGTTCCAGCATTTATTACTTTAGCCATAAATAGCTTCATAAATAGCTTGTAAAGCCTATAATAATGGAATTATTTATAAAGTATAAGCAAGCCAAATCAAATATAGAGCTTCCTCAACTTACAATGGGGTTGCATTCCAATAAACTCACTGTAAACTGAAAATATTGTAAGTCGAAATGCACTTATAATACACCTATTCTACTGATTATCATTACTTAGCCAGACTTAAACGTTCTCAGAACACTTATATTAACCTACACTCAGGAAAAATCATCTAGCACAGAGCCTATTTTATAATCAAGTGTTGACTATCTCATGTAGTTTATTGAATATTGTACTAAAAGTGAAAAACAGAATGGTTATGCGGGTACAGAATGCATACTGTTTTCACTACATTGTAAAGTTAAAAAATCCTAAATCAAACCATTATACGTCTGAGACCATCTATACTCCAGAACCACAATCTAAACGGTATACCATGTTTTTTTAAGAGGGAGGGAAAGGGAGACATTCTGGTCATTCAAAGATACCAACAAAAATGTAGAATATTTATACCTGCTGATTTTTCCTGTCTCTCATTGGTAAACAATTCCAGAATGGCTCTGACCAATAATGTGTTATAGTAACAGGTTTAATTTCATTTACACATATTAACTGCATGTCTTTGGCAAATAATGCCAAAAATAGGAACACAATGTATATTAACCTCATTAAAATAACCAGGGAGAATGGAAGCAAAGAGGGATTAAATGATATTCCAAAGCTTACCTGGGCCATTGAGTCAGGAAGAGAAACCAGGTCTCTCAGATTTCAATTCCAGTGTTCTACTCACTGGTTTGGTCAACTCCTGTGCAAAACATCCATACACAATACACAATGCATAAGCCCCCCTACTATCAAGTTGTTATCAAAAGAAAAATGCCATTACCTTTCCCACATACTGAGGCTCGGAGCCCATGTATTCCTCCAGCACAAAAAATTGATTCCATACCCAGCCACGTTTAACTCGTTGGAAATGTGATCGCCGCCCTGGCAGGTGGATAACATTCTCTCTTGGTTCTGTGGCTAAAGTCTGTTGTGGCTGAGGTTGAAGTGGTGTTAGGAGACCTCCATCAAACAGGACCCAGAGCAGCAGGGATAAACAGTTCCTTGTAAGCATTGGCAAAAGCTTTCCTACAGCAGAGTGATAAAAACTCCAGCACTTAATGCAGTATTGTGGAATCCAGGTTTGAGGTGTCTGTGGCCTCTACCACTTAGCTCTCTCTTTTATTGCAGAAATGATAATGCAGGCATTAATCCTTTCGATGAAAAGGCTTCTGCTATATTGTATTCCATCTAAAGGGACCTATAAAACAGATTAACAAAGATACATTAAACTGATAGAATTACATGATGATAGTCATCAAAACTTTCATCATATCTGCCAACATTTAAAGAAACAGAGAGGAAAGTCTTTAAAAGAATTATCTTGGTAAATGGTCACTGCTCTTTAACCTGTTAACTGGGATAAAACATCTAAGTTTTTTTTACAGACTTGAAAAGTATGAGTTACAATAAAGCAAAAGGTATATCATAAATAGAAGCAATCATTTTTTAAAATTTAATAATCATTTTAAGAATAAAACAGGGATCACTATTTTTGTAATTGAAGTATAGTTGATTTACAATGTTTCAAGTGTACAGCAAAGTAATTCAGATATATATATATATATATATTCTTTTTAGATTTTCTCCATTATAGGTTATTACAAGATATTGAATATAGTTCCCTGTACTATACAGTAGGTCCTTGTTGTTTATTTATTTTATATATAGTAGTGTGTATCTTTTAGTCCCAAATTCCCAATTCATCCCCACCTTTCCCCTTTGGTAACCATATGTTTGTTTTCTATGTCTGTGAGTCTATTTCTGTTTTGTAAATAAGTTCATTTGTATCACTTTTTTTATATTCCACATATGAGGGATATCATGTATTTGTTTTTCTCTGTCTGACTTAGTATGATAATCTTTAGGTCCATCCAAATGACATTAGTGCTTCAAATGGCATTATTTCGTTCTGTTTTCATGGCTGAGTAATATTGCATTGTATATATGTGCCACATCTTCTTTAACCATTCATCTGTCAATGGACACTTAGGTTGTTTCCATGTCTTGGCTATTGTAAACAGTGCTGCTACGAACATTGGGGTGCACGTATCTTTTTGTATTAGAGTTCTTTTCCAGGATCACTATTTTTAAAGTGAACTGAGAGTAGGATTTCACAAACGGCACAATTGACCTTTCGGGATGGATAACTCTTTGTCGCTGGGGAGCCAGCATGTGCATTTTATGATTTCTAGCAGCACCCCCTTTCCTTTACTCGATAGATGACAGCAACATCCTCTCTCACAGCCAGTTGTGACAACCAAAAAATGTCTCCAGACATTGCCAAATAAATATTCCCTGGGAGGAGCAAAATAGGCCAAGATTGAGAACCACAGATTTAGAGAATAAGGAAAAAACAAAGCAGTTTTAAAAAGGCAAAAGAATTCTCTGAAGTTAGAGAATAGGAAGAATAAGACCATGCAAGAAAGAACAACGTAAATTACTAAACGTAAATGACCTTACTAAGATGTAAGTTATTGAGAAAATCTCAGATTGTTTTATAAGGCTTTATTATAAGCTTTAAGTTAAAAAAAAAAAAAAAAGTTTCTCTAGCCTTGGCGTACTAGAAACACTGGATACAAAGGAATCATTTTGTAGGTGGTGTGCAGCTCAGAGCAACCTTGGGTCCCTATCAGATGGACAACCTCTGCCCTGCATTTAGGTAAAATGAGCTTTGAACATCTCCTTACAACAAACACTTCTTTTCATTCACTTATCTAAGGTTTGGGTGTTTACAAGGTACTAGGACCTTTGTTAAACAGTAGATAGGATAACAGACACAATCCTTCCCTCTCTTAAATCAGAAATGGAAAATAAATAGTCATATAAAGAAATGAGGGCAAATTTACCAATGCTGTAAAAAAAAGAAAAAAAGAAAGCAAACAGAATATCCTGATGGCAAAACTTAAGTGACCAAAACTTAAGTTAGCAAAAGCCTGTTATAGGTGCCAATTGCAGGGAGACCTAAAGGTGAGAGCAGATCTATGTTCTGTAAGCAGCATGGGAAAAATGTGGCTCCAGCCAGGGAAGTTTCATGCATTTGGCACTAGGGGCCCATTGCTCACAGCCTGGGAAGTTTCCAAGGGCCAAAAATGTTGGAGGCCAGAAATTATGTACAGCGCTTCCAAAACAAGAGAACTAAAATCAAAATCAATACATATTCAATCACACGCCTATAAAACAGGGCATTTTGTCAACCTGTCAGTTGCAATTCGGTTTAATGATTATTCAGTTACATACAATATAATAAAAAGTATAATGCATTCTTTGCAAATATTCAAATTTAAACGTTTAATGTGGGAGCAATTCACTACACTTGAGTTAAGATATGAGATGGGGAGGGTTAAAAGTTATACTTTGAGAGCATCCTACAAGGACACTCCCAAAAGGAGAAATGAAGCAGGATATATATTTTTTTCTGGCCTGAAGGGATGCACCTGTTAGCTACTAACAAAAACATAAACAGCATATATTTTATTGCATCTTTTCATTCTGGCAAAATAATGTTCATAAAAAGTGAACTTAGACCTATATTGTGCAATATGCTAACCACTAGCCATATGTGGCTGTCTAGTTAAAATTTAGCAAATTGATGTTGAGACGTGCTCTGCTTTTCAATTATATACCACATTTCAAAAAACTAGTACAAAACAAAGAACGTAAAATCCCACTATTGAGTCTATATTTATTAGTTGTTGACATGGTAATATTTTGGATATAGAAGTTAAATAAATATAAACTATTTAATTTGACCTATTTCTTTTTAATTTTTAGTGTGTTTACTAGAAAATTACAATTATAGATGCAGCTTGCATTTGTGATTTGCATTATTTTCTACTGAATAGAACTGATTTAAACAATAGAGTTTAAATCACACCTGCAATTTCTACTTAAGGAATGTATTCTTTTTTTTTTTTAAATTATTTATTTATTTATTTAGTTAGTTAGTTTTGGCTGTGTTGGGTCTTCGTTTCTGTGCGTGGGCTTTCTCAAGTTGTGGCAAGTGGGGGCCACTCTTCATCGCGGTGCGCGGGCCTCTCACTGTCACGGCCTCTCTTGTTGAGGAGCACAAGCTCCAGACGCGCGGGCTCAGTAGTTGTGGCTCACGGGCCTAGTTGCTCCGTGGCATGTGGGATCTTCCCAGACCAGGGCTCGAACCCGTGTCCCCTGCATTGGCAGGCAGATTCTCAACCACTGCGCCACCAGGGAAGCCCAAGGAATGTATTCTTAACATACAAAAATCGAATATCTAGCACAAACTGTGTCATGTTTGTGTGACAATATATTTGGGATGTCAGAGGATATTTGCAACTCTATGCAATAAGCCTGTGTAAAAATAATGCACATGTTTTCCTCATCTGTTTTCAAGTTTAAATTACTAACACCAAAAACTATAGTGTTTTAATTTCTTGAATTTTCCATCTTGTCCATGTTTCTTCCCCTACTCATGTCAATCCTACCCGGGCATATATACAGAACAGATGGGGAGATAAACGTGAGTAGAAAAGATGGATGGCAGGAATGCTAACTTCCCAAACCTAGTCTATTATATACAATTAGGTTGTATTTTTGCCTTTCTGTTCCATTGATTTTTTCTCCTCCATTTTTTTGAGGCATGAGTTATAAAACTTCAGACTTTAGTGAGCATTGATACCTAAAGTTATTTCTTTAAACAGTGTCTTTTTATTTTATATGAGAGATTTTTGATATTGTCCCGCTGGCTATATTCATCATCAGTACCATCACTATGAGTCCAGACACCCTTTCCCCTGGGAAGTGGAGGTGTCTGAAATCTGAGTTTTGATCTCCTTTTAGAGGAATCTTTCAGAAATTCTAATTGGCCCACATCATCCCCCTTCTGTTACCTTAGAATGGATGTTTGTGATGTGAAGAAGAACGTGAAAGTAGCATAAAAAGTATGTTTTTTCATAAGCTAATTCCCCAGCACTGTAAAGATTCACATCACCAAAAACAGCCCCTAAATGCACAACATTGTCACGAGGCTGAAGTGAAGAGGTGCCACAGAAGAGTACAGTGCGGCAGAAGATCCCCCCATTTCCCTCGCCTCGTGCCCACTTCTTGTTCTTTCCTTCGGTTCTCTCTGGACATATACTCTACTTAGCCTGCTGTGTTCTTCTACTTTTTCGTGCATTTTCCTCATTTTCCTCTTTCTCTTTCTCTAAGTAGTCTGATTCTTATCCGTATCCCTGCCATCAAATTACTTTCTCCTTTTTTGTTAAAATATGTTTTGATATTTACAGGAATATTTATGTATGAGTAGTTTATTTTGCTGATATTTTCATTAGGATGGTGATGGCCAGGGGTGACCTCACAGGTTCTGAAGATATGCACTTAATCTTATTCTTTGCCATGAATGGTGCTGTTTTAGTATGAATTCTGCAGAAGGCAAAGCTTTTTAGGAACTCACATACCACATTGTAGTAGAAAGATCTATAATTAAAAGTGTAAAGCCTTCTCACTGTACACCGAGGATGAAACACACAGCACCATGACTGTAGTTAACACTGTATTGTATATCTGGAAGTTGCTAAGACAGTAGATCTTAAAAGCCAGGATTTTTATTATGATGTTCATGAACTTAATAGGGCCTGCATGATCTACCTCTACACCATGCTAGACCCTTGCCATTCTCCCCTTCTCTCAAACCCTTTACTGATAAATAATATTATTATCAATAGTAGTAATTTATATTACAGGTGTATTTGTATGATTATTTGTTCCACTTTTCTGAGTAGAGTGAACAGGGGCTAAGAGAGTAGCAATGATGTCTCTTTTGTCAGCTTTTCTCAGCTGTTCTGTTCCTGGCATCTACAACAGTGTATTGTAAGTACCAAAAAAGCATTTGTTAATTTTGAGGGAATCAGTCATCGAATGATAATAGCCAACTTTTATTGAAAACTCACTATGTTCCATATAATGTTGTGTGTTCTGTACCAGTACAACTGCTCTGTGAAGGAGGTGTTATTATACCCATTTGACAGATAGAATGGAGGAATAGAGAAGTTAAATGACTTGACCATTGTCCACAGACGAGTGCCTAGCAGGCGGGTTTGAATCTGGGCACTCTGACTCAAGAGCCCATCCCCTTGGATTCTGTTCTCCACTTATCCCTGAATGAATGAATGCATAAATAGATGAGAGCATCAAGGGTTTCAAATCCCAGCAAGACAATGAATATGAGCTTGAAGACCTGAGTTCCAAATACTTTTTCCAAAGCGAAGTAGTTATCTCAATATTGGGCAGCATAAAGTTTCTTAGACTCATTTAGATCTCCTGTGAAATTAGAAGATTTGAAGCAATTAGGTCAATATAGTTCCTTTGAAGTCAGGGGGTTCAAGACTCCCAGCCCTCACCCACCAGGATGTAAAAAGAGACACATAATTCTAGGCAGAGACAGAAGAAAAGAAAAAAAAGCTATAATAGACATGGCCAGTGTGCTAACAGGACTGGATGGTGGCTGAACATTCAGAAACGGCACAACAGCCCAGCTAATTCACCCAGCAAGGCGCTAGACAGGCCAGGTGACCCAAAGCACAGAGAAGGTAAGGCACTTCCCAGCTGCCCAGCCTCTTCCCAGTTAGACTGAACTGGGGGTGCTGTGCTGGGGTCTGTCAGATGAGAGGGCAGCCTGTGGGACCTAAGTGATGACTCTGAATTTGGGGGTCACTTCCAGGCTTGGTATAGTTTTAAAAAATCATAATAAAAGAAATAAATGAAAAGATAGGCTTTGGAACAAGACAGATCTGAGGAATAATGTCTAATGACGTCATAGCATAGTTTTACGCTAAGTTACTGTCTGTCAAGTAGCATTTGAATTGTGGGGACACCATCAACAATATTCTTATGTCTGTAGAGCTAAATACAAGAAGAAGTAAAATATATGTTCATCTCATCACTCAATTAGAACATGTATACACATGCGTTTCCTAACTCATGTTATTGCATTAGGATCCTAAAATCCGTTCCAACACTCTATAAAACTGTGGTGCTTCAGCGAACAGAGGAACAGATATTATTTTCAGTGCATGATGCTTCTCCCAGCAGATCCCAGCCTCTGGCCCCAGTTGTCAGCCGGGGAGCTTTTAAAGTGTTATATCACAACAAAAGTAATGCAAGGAGATTGAAGGACTCTGGTTCTTAAGTGAAAGAGAAACAACTCCCTCAGGCATGAAATATAGCCGAAATTACAAGGAAAAATTATGAGGAGCCATCAACCTGGGTACACTTGCCCCAGCACCAATGGTGCTGTTACAAGAGCAAGAACAGAGACTTGTTCTGAGGTGTCAGCACCCTATGGAAACATGGGAACTTTAAAGAAGACATATTTGTTACAAAGGACATCACCAGAGATGCGTTTTACTCCATAGACTGGATTTCGGGCACAGTGTTTAAAATTTTACATATGTCTATTATTCCTAAATTTTGTGGAGCCGAATTGGCTTTCCAAAGACTTTCCAAACCCAATGATGAGTCTCTCGAGCCACACATTGCTTTTAGCAGAAGGGAGATTTTACAAAATGGTCATATATCAAAGCAGGGGTTAGTTAGATGTGAAATACCCAGTGACAGCTTTTCCATTAAACGTGTCTTTAGAACTGAGAGATACTGAAGGCTGTGGTTTCTGTAGCTATTTATTTAATTTTGGGTGTGTTTGTTTTTAAGAATAGCTCTTGAAAAGGGGTCTACTTTATATAAATTACACTGAAAGGGTCTATCTTTGTTAGAAGATGTCTTACTAGGTTGACAGGTATGTTAATTATTACAAGTGGTTCTCTACTATGGGTAACATTCTAAGGCTAACTGCATATAGGATAACTCTTTAATGGCAACTATGCCTATGACCTATGGAATAATTTTTCAAGGGTACTTCTTAAATATTATATATATATATATATATATATATATATATATATATGAAGGTAGCTTTTGGAATACATTGCGGATGAGCAAATATCCCTACCACACCTCTCTTGGTCCTAGTAAGCCCACACCAAAAGGAAATTTTACACTCTCTCTGGTGCAGCAAAATCTTAACCCCAACTCCTCTATTTTACAAACTTAACACTGAGAAGTAGAGAAGTATGGATGCTAAACCCACTTCCATTGTCTCTTAGAAGTTAAATAAAGATGCCTGAAGGTGATAATTACTCTATGATCTTGATCTGTGGAGTTCATTAATCCTTGCTCTCTGACTTATCCAGACCCTACTCTTTACTCTCTCTCTCTCTCTCTCTCTATATATATATATACACACACACAGTAAATGATATGATACTGGTATCACCAATAAGCTAAGAAAAAATATCTGTGGGAGAAAAAAAAAGAAACTCAACATTGGGCATCTTTCCAGTATGGATGACAAGGAACACAATCTCTCTCCTTCCCTCTCTCAGAAGACAGATTTGAGTACACATTTACACTCATGGTGTTATTTTTAACTGCATTGTTAGAACACCCTTGATGTGATGTTCTGAAAAAGGCAGTTTACCTCTTTGGTGTTCCCCTGCAAAATCAATAACAACAGTCTACTCATGAGAAATACATTAGACAAATCCCAACTGAATGACATTCTATAAAATGCCTGAGCAGTACTTTTGAAAACTTTGAATGTCATCAAAAACAAGGAAAATCTTGGGAATTTCCTGGTGGTCCAGTGGTTTGGACTCTGAACTTCCACTTCAGGGGGCCCAGATTCAATCCCTGGTTGGGAAACTAAGATCCCGCAAGCCACACAATGTGGCCAAGGAAATAAATAAAGGCACGTCTTGTTTAAAAAAACAAGAACAAAAACAAAAAAACAAGGACAATCTGGAAAGTTGTCATAGCCAAGAGATACCTAAGGAAACATGAAAACTAAATGTAACAGATGGGATGCTGGAACAGAAAAAGGACATTAGGTAAGAGCTAAGAAAATCTGAATAAAGTATGGACTTTAGTTAATAATAATGTGTTAATATTTATTATTTAATTGTAACAAATGTATCATGCTAATGTAAGATATAATCTCAGAGGTGCTGGATATATGTGAATTCTCTGTACTATTGTTTCAGTTTTTCTGTAAATTTAAATGTGCTCAAAAATAAAGTTTATTTAAAAAAAAAAGAAGAGGAAAGCATGGGATTCAGTAATAAGAAGAAAGGCAAAGGGAATTTTCAGCACAATAGTAGAGAGGAATTTTAGGAAGAAAACTGTATATAGGCTCAGGGAGCACCAGTCCAGATTAAAGAGATGAAGAATTCCAAGAGGTATAACACCAAGGAGGAGAAATTAATGAATTAAAACGAATGAATTACATAGTGTTTTTAAATGGCAGAGAAGAAATTCACACTTTGTTGGAAAGTGTGTTGATGAAATAATGATTAATACATAGAAAAAAGAGGCAATTATTCATTCTTAGGAAATAAAGAAAAAATTACCAGAGATGTAACTCAGTCATAACATGATTATATTCAAGAATGAGACTACAATTTTTGAGGCATTTTGACCTTACCTATTTATCACATAAAACAACACCCTGATGCAAATATTCACTAGAAATTTTTGTTTACAAAGCTTCAGTATGAAACCAGTTCTTAATATATTGAAACCATTTTTGTAAATTAAGAAATTGTGATTAAATAAATGAGACTTTTAAATATTTTATCATAAAAACGGCTGAGATTTCATTACCTGGAGTCTTGGCTAATGGCTAAAAAATTGTACAACCTACTTCCTACCAGACACAGGAGAAATTTACACAGAGTAAGGGGGCAAAATTGGGAGAAAAAGAACTTCTTTAGAGTTCTATTCAGAGACTGCCTTGTAAATGATAGAAATCTTAGTAATAGTAGTAATTCAAGAGCTGAAAGCCACAGGGTCTCCATTTTTATTACCACTTTCACGATGCCTGGAAGAAGGATATCTTACATTGGAAAATAGTTTGGATTTTTATATTGCATTCAAATTCTGTATCAAAAAAATAAGGGAAAAATGCTCTAGCTGTGATAGATTGAGGAAAGCTTACAGGAGGCCAGCCACAAGGGACTGATGGAGAGCTGCTTAGAAAATCAGCTTAGAGTAAGACTGGATTAAATCACAGTTCTAGCAAAAGAGCCAAGATTACCTGAAGGATGTTAAACTTCATCACAACGCTGAGTAGTCTTCCTGAATTCCTAGTTTTATGAGGCTAATCAGTACTGAAGGGAAAAAAGCAAATTATAATGTGTACATTTTGAGAGCAAAACTAAGTAGGGTGTAAGTGCAATACTTCAGAATAGCACAGTGAGGGGTTCAGTAGACACTCTTCAGAGCAAAACAGCAATTTTACTAAGAAAATTATTTTATATACACTGCCAAATGTAAAATGGATGGCTAGTGGGAAGCAGCCGCATAGCACAGGGAGATCAGCTCGATGCTTTATGACCACCTAGAGGGGTGGGATAGGGAGGGCGGGAGGGAGGCTCAAGGAAGGGAATATGTGGATATACGTATGCATATAGCTGATTCACTTTGTTGTACAGCAGAAACTAACACAACATTGTAAGGCAATTATACTCTAATAAAGATTAAAAAAAAGAAAATACAATTGAAAAAATAAACAATCATTTAAAGTCGCTGGAAGCTGTCTTAAGCATATACAGCAAATGGAGAGACATTCATTTGAGGAAGTCTACTAAATCTTGGTAAGAACCGAAAGAGTCTGTGACATTGAGCCATGACCTGCTTTCTTAGATGATATTATTAAATTTATATGTCCCAGGTCTGTGCTACAGAAGCTCTCTACTTTGGACAGGAGCAACTAAGGAGTTGGAGGCTCTTTACCCAGCTCCTAATCTCAAGCTTGGGTTTCATCTTGGGAGGAAAAGGCTGGCAGTGGCGTTTCACATCCCTCCTCCCAAGTCCTGTGTTTCAGAAATGCTGTCTCAGGCAGGTGTGGTGGAAAGAACAAGACTTCCTTTCTCACTAGCTTCCATTCAGAGAGTGAAAGCTCTACTCCAGGCACACCTGGTTGAGAATAGAGGGGCCCTCCCTAGCTCACTTGTAGGGCAAAGTTTCTGCATTTGTAGGGGCAAACTGAGAAGACCAGGGGTGGTTACCCCCTATCACCACTATCACCAATGGCCACTCATAGCATGAGGATGGCACTACAGGAAGAGCAGGTCCTGGCTCCCAGCTCTGTTGCAGAGCTTCAGGTATTCTTCTCAAGAGAAAGGAAGGCCAAAAGGATAAAGAGCTCCAGGGCTGTGTTTGAGAGGACACCCTTTATTTCTAACAGAATGCAAACTCCTTGTCCAAGAGTGCTGTTGAAACAGTGGAGATCTTTGTGCAGAGCAATTAAAGATTTTGGTAAATCTGTGATACGAACAGAATGGAAGAGCAGCCAGGAGTTTAATAGAACCAAGAAAAGGATAACCAAGAAGAGCCCTTTGGGATCAGTCAACTCCAGGGATTGGGAAGGCTGTGCACGTGTGCTAAGCTGTACTCTCTCACTAGAGATCACTACCGGGAATGAAAGAGATGTGAAAGCACTCCCCAGCCTGAAGCCAGACCATCAACACAGGTCGGGGGCGGCGGGGAGGGGTCGTTTCACTGGCACAAGGAGCTTAAATACAACTTCATACCAAACACCAACTGAGCAATAATCTACTCTGACCCAGGGGCAACTCCTAGGAATCCAGATTTAAAAATTATACTCATCCCTTGCAGTCATGAAGAATGTGTATCCCCAGTACTGTGCCCTCTCAGAAGTAATTAGAGATAAAATCTTTAAGTACCAGTTCCCAACTAAACATGGAGCAAAAAATGCATTTATTACTCAGTAATAGCAGCCTACAAGTCACACAGATATCCAATGGTAGAGGGTAAAAATCTGACCAGCTAAGGGGCTTAAGCACAGCCACTGACAAATAGGTGGCTTCTGCTGATGCAGGACCAATACCATATGTAGCCAGGTTAAAAGATCAACAAGAGAAACCAAACTTGAACAGAGGTCACACGTTGTAGATGTAATATACATTTCCAAATAAATTCACCCAATTCACTAAACAAATAAATGACCAAGCAAACAACAGCAAGAACGACCTCCACGGGAGAGGATTGGAGGTTCAATAATCACTGCTGCTACAATATATTATTTATAAAGTCCGGTTTTCAACACTTACAAGACATGCAAAGAAACAGGGAAGTGTGACCCACATACTGGGAAATGAGCAGTCAGAGAAATTAGCCTTTGAAGGGGCCTAGATGATGAACTTAGAACGCAAAGGGTTTAAAGTAACTATTGTAAACATGGGCTTCTGAGCTAACAGGTATCAACCTGCAATGAAGACATACACACCCTGGGGGCCAATTTACAGGGTCTATCTTTGGCTCATTTACACAGCACCATGCAATGGAATATTATTTGGACTGAAAAGGAATACAGTACTAATACATGCTACAACATTGATGAACATTGAAAACACTGAGCTAAAAGAAAGAAGCTAGCCACAAAAGACCACACATTGTATGAATTTCATTTATATGACATGTTCAGACTAGGCAAATATATAAAGACAGAGGGTAGATTAATGGTTGCCAAGGGCTAGTACGTGGTGTGAAGTGTGAGGAGTAATTGCTAATGGTTTTGGGATTTCTTCCAGGTAGGACAAAAGTGACCTAAAATTAGATTGTGGTGATGCATAATTATATGAATATACCAATAAAACACTGAATTGCATAGTTAAAGTGTGTGAATTGTATGGTATGGAAATTATATCACAATAAAACTGTTACCAACACACACACACACACACACACACACAAATGACCAAATGGTGGACTTCACACTCAAGATTTTGGACTGTAGTTAGGGCACCTGAAATTGTCTTTGTTTCTTGAAATAAACTGAATCAAGCAGGGTCACAATGCATGTGCTAATAGATTTTACATGATAGTGATCAGTGCCTGCCTCAATACTCACATATGGCACATATTTGAGAATCTGCCCACTGATTTACCACTGCTAGTACCTAAGGGTTTCAACATGACCACCTAAGCAGCATGTACATCCTCTAAATTTTTACAGAAATCATCTGTGCTGGAGATAGTCCCACATTTGTTTCATCAGTGCTGCTTCATGCTTCAATGGGAATCAATAGACATGCTGTTAATGTATGATTTTCTTCCAGCACACAAAGAAAGTGCATTCCTTTCAAATATTACTGGAGGCATTGAACTTGTGTAAAAGAGGGGTTTGAATCCATGCCTTGACGTACTTGCTAGACTAAGCCTTGAAAGCACCTTTACAGATTCCCCACAGGAATCTGAACCACTGTGAGCAAAAGAGACCTTGGGTTGCAAAAATAAATATCATGCTACTCTTGATGGAGAACCACAAAGATTTCAATAATACCAATAGTTAATGGAGTGAGGAGTTTTACTCACCAGAATTCCAGAGGGACTAAATCCAGGAAGAAAATGAGGCTAAGATTAGCACAAACTATATTTCTAAAAGGAATGAAATAAGGAAGAAAGTAATGACTACAGGACCATCATGACAGGGAGGGGACACCAGGGGGTAGGAGTAGGTGAGCATGGGGGATGGGAAAGGGAAGAGGGAGGAGATTTGGGGGCTGGGTGTTAATTTGGAGGGTTTTAATGGGCCTAAGAAGGCATCAGGATGACTCAGCTACACATCAGTACAGATTTCAAGACACAAAAATAATTGAGGCTACAAAGCTATCGATTGGATTTCTAAACACCAAGGAAATATTTTGTCTTTCTCAAGTAAAAAAGTACTTGTATGTACTAACCAATTTTTAAAATGATTTTCTTATCTCTAAACCTTAAATGTAATACTAGAGAGGTTTTTCTTGTATATTATTGGAGGGATAATGAGGGATATGTTCAGGTCCATGAATCGGTATTGGATTTTAATTTTTCAAGTAGAAAAATAGTGGGGTTGGAGAAGAAAAGGAAGAAGAGCGATTATAGGAAAAGAAAAACAGTAAGCAGCACACATTCTCTAATTCCATAATTCCAGACAATACTGAGATTGCACAAAGCTTGCAAGACTTCTTTTTCCCCTTAGAATTACCTCAAGTTCTTCTTTAACTCTTACAAAGTTAAAGTTAACTCTTTAAAGATAACTCTTCTTTATCTCATTACAAAACTTCAAATGTGGGTCTCCATAACTCTTACATAACTCTCTTTAAAGTCTTGTCCATATTGCTATGGCTTCTTTATCTATTATATGCCACATCATTATTTTTTCATTTATAAAACCCACTCTTTAAATATATATATTTAAATTATAAATTACTGTATTACAGGGTTGATTTATTAAAATATCCCTGTATGTCATGGTCCTCCTGATTTTCATATGCCAGAGGACAGAAATGCTTTTCTTCTTTTGGGAACCACCCTATAATTTCACTTATTTAAATATATTTTATTTATAACTCAATTATTTAACCAGTTGAGGGATACATATTATTTACCAAGGTACCAGCTGTGTCATGTGAAATTTATTTACTATAGAGTATTATTTCCAAATTATACCATTAATTTTGCTATAATATATAATTATTGATATTTAATTATGAAAATCACATATTCCCTCTGTACAACAATTTGAAAATACAGCATAACATAAAATTAAAATTACTTATATTGACACCTGGATTTTTGCTCATTTCTTCAGCATACAAATATTTTTTCAGCACCTAATATCTTCCAGGCACAATTTTAAACACTGCAGCCTGTCTCTGAACAAAACTGACACAATTTCCTATCTACATGGTGCTTTCACTAGGAAGATAATGAAAATGATGTTGATGTAATTATTTGAATATTTTATTCCCATATTTAAAACATTGATCATGTATTCTATGTGTTATATATTTATGTGTGTTATAATGGAAAATGTATAATCAATTTGCAAGATTGTAGAACATTATTTTTATTTTTCTTCTATTTGCACATTTCTTAAACTTTCTTAATATCAGGATCTCATTAGAGAACTTTTAATGCAAAATTGACTCTTACATTTTTCTAGAATATAGAAGTATAGTGTGCCCAGTGTCCCTTTGGACAATAGCCCCATCCATCTTAGACTTCAAGTATGCCTAGAAAGATTTTCCACTTTTCTAGGAACTATTAAATACAAATGGAGACAGTACAAATGAAAGTAAATAAAATAGAAGAGAAATTGTCAAAAAGTGAGCTTATTTTAATATCGTAAATCAAAGGAAGTAGTAAACTATTAATTCCAAAGAATTCCATACAAATGATGTAATTCTATAAACTATAGATGAGGAAACTGGGATACATGTAGCAGACAGATTTCTATTAACGGTATACTTTAGGGATTGGCAAATATTTTACGTAAAGGACCAGATAAGAAGTATCTTAGGCTTTATGGGTTTTAAGGTCTCTGTCATAAGTACTCAACACTATCTTGTAGCCTGAAAGAAGTCATTAACAACATGTAACCAGATGGGTGCAGGTGTGTCCCAATGGGACTATCTTTACAAAATCAGACATTGAGCAGGATTTGTCCAAAAGTCGACAGCTTGCTGATCCCTGATACCTGAAAATACTTTGAATAGCACCTTTCAAGAGGTGCAGTGGAAAGGTATCTTTGAAGTTACTTATAACTGGATATGTGTCAGACTTTCCATGTCAATAAGACCGTTGTGTTTGTTTAATTCTCTTTTAAATACATGAAATGTTTAAAAGAAAAACAACTCTGGAATCTACAGGGATATTAAGTAAGACATTATAGTGCCCAGGGAGCTTCCTCCATCCTTAAGCAACATTTATTCTTTGTAAATGAGCTATGAGCTTTCAAATAATGTCCCTTGATTGTTTTGAAAGGATAGATATTCTTCAACATAGAGTAGGAAACGCACCACATCCCAGAGTGAGGAATAGACACTAATCTACACTGACCTACATCATTGGAGGCCCTGAAGTCCTGTCCCAGTGTGACTTATACATGTTCACTACTCTCATGATTAATGGATACAGTATTTCAGCACTTGCCGCTCTGACTTTCAGCACTTAGAGATGGCAGATGGGTGACAGAGAAAGAAAAACAAAAGCCATGACTCTGTGACAGCTTCTAATCTTGGGTCTTGATATATCTGGTCTCAAGGAAGCAGATCTAACAACAGTTCTATCTTTCTTTTTACTTTTATTATTCTTTATTTTTCTTTCACCCTGTCTCTTTCTCTTAAAAATTGTCATGCTCTTAAAGTAGGTGAGAAACACTGAACTTTAGGAGATGATACAGGTAGCTTTCATTCTTACAGCTAACAGTCCAAATAATGGCGGCGGGGGGCGGTTGTAGACTTTAGCACCTATGCAGCTGCTTTCCTCACAAATTTTCTCAAATGATAAATAAATTGCCCTTTCTTCTCTAGTGTGAACACATAGACGAATATTGACTTGGGCAGGTGCTGGGTTTTTCTTTAATTTCATAAATTGCATTGCATTCTGTCTTTACTGGCAGCAAAGTCCTTATCACTTTTTGTACAGTAAATAGTTTATTGCTTATTAAACAGTAAAATCCAGAAATTAGATTGCTTTACAGATGAATGAATCTGCTAAAAAATCTGGGTAATTCTAGGCTTTCAAAGTCACTGATTCTGAATTGAAGGTTACATATAAAAGTAAAATAGCATAGTATTGCCTTTTCTCATTTACATTTATTTAATATTACACTATTTTGGATTGACTGTTTATCCAAATGCAACATCAGTATATGAAATAATGGTACCATGTAAGTAAAGGAAGTCACACCAGCTTGTCAAGTCAGGTTTTTGGAAATAAACATAAATTTGTCCAACTATTGCACTTCGCATCATTACACTTTGGAAGAAAAATCAATATTGCATTTGTAAGGGTAGCATTCATTGAAATGAAACAAAAGAACAGTCCCTGGTGAGGCTGCAATTGAGGTGAACTCATAATGCAATATTATGAGAAAAGTGAATGCAAACCTCCGCTCTATAGATTGAGAAGCTAATCAATGAGCTCTAGAAACCTTGCAAGTAAATAGATATAGCATCTATATTATACCAGGTGTAGCATACAAAATAGATATTTATCTCTTATCTTTGTAAATATATTATCAAAAGGCTTTTTAAAAGTTTAGCTATTAAACAACTATTGCCGGTTTCTTTGTGGATGTTTGAATTAGATCATATAAAAATTAGCGTCATTTTAAATGGTTTTAGATGTAAGTGTGGGGAATGGTCATTTTTGGATGTTATCCAGTCTTTGCAAAGTATGTATTTGGAAAGCGATATTGCTTCATTTGGAGTCAGATTAAATGAGGAAAGAAGGGAGGGAGGGAGGGAGGAAGAAAAGAAACTTAAAAGTTAGCTTTATTATTATCAGGACTGTTCTGGAAGGAGAATTTATCTTGGAAGTCTTTACAACCAGACCTTTCTCCTGGTAGGTCCAGAAATCTGTGTATTTAGAACATTGGCTAATGTTGCCAAACTGAACACATTGCAAGTCAACACATGGATTTGCACTCCCATTCAAAGTATGTGAGAACCTGTAGCCCTTTATCCTCTAAAACCTTCATTTCCAAAAGTTTTGATTAGTAATCTAAGAAAAGGTGAAGAATATATAAAGTTTTTATTTGACCTGACAAAACACAGAGGCTTCACATCTTCCATTATTTGTAAGGCACTTGGCTTTTATTTATAATTAACTGTTACTGTTTTTGTCCATTTTTTAATGGGACACGTGTTAGTTTGCTACAGCAAATTATCACAACCTGGGCGTCTTAACCAACAGAAATTTACTTGTCTCACATTTCTGGAGGCTAGAGATCTGAAATTAAGGTGCCAGCAGGGCTGGCTCCTTCTGAGGATTGTGAGGGAGAATCCAGCCTATGCCGCTTTCCGAGCTTCTGGTCACCACAGAAGACCTTTGGCTTACAGATGACATTCTCCTTTTGTCTTCACATCCTCTTACCTCTGTACGTGTCTATCTCTGTATCCACACCCCCCCCCACCCACTTTTTTTTTGTAAGTACACCAGCCATATTGGATGAAGGCCAACCTTAATGACCTCATTTTAACATAATTGCTTATGTGAAGACTCTATTTCCAAATAAGGTCACATTCTGAAGTAGTGAGGGACTTCAATATATTTTTTGTGGAGGGGTACACAATTCAACCCGTCACAGGACAACATATCTTTTTTGTTGTTATTTAAATTTTAGGGCTCTTATGGTACTATATATTGTAGTATTGGTCAGATGTATTGTGAATATCATTTCTAGGTTAGCACATGTGTTTTGACTAGTTCACAGCATATTATGACAGTAGAAATTTCAAAATTCAGTGGTCAAGTTTGTTATTCTTGTCATTAAGATTCCTGGGTGCCATGTCTGTTTTCTGATGTTCTCATCTAGTTCTCTCATTTCCTTTTAATGTAAATCTTTGACCCTCTTGGAATGTATTTTGACATACAAAATGAGGGAGGTATTCAGCTACGTTTTATCCAGTAGACATGCCAATCATCCTAATATCTCTTATTAACTAATACATGTAATAATGTTGTATAAGAGATAACATTTGTTGAGTTTGACTATCTTCTTCTGGGCACTCTTCCAAAAACTTTATATTATTAATCACTTAATGCTTACCAAAAAGCCTACTTTTTTACCATCCATATTTTACAGACAAAGACATGAGACACAGTGGGGATCAGCCTGCCTATTCTAAGAGCTCCACGACTTCACTGGCTGTAGTTGGAAAAAAAAATCCTAGAGCTCTTCATGCTCCAGAAAAGAATGCCCCTCCCACAGTTTGCACTAAAAAATATTATGTATCCAGTAGATAATTTTTTGTTAGGGCTAGCTATCTCTTTCCTGCTCTTCCAGGTGTATCACACAGTGGCATCCACTCTACATAGTGTAAGAAGCATCACTATTGAGGTTATATGCGACTTAATAGAAATAAAATCCTGAAATTAGAAGACTAAAGATTTCATAGGTGAGCCCTCTGGCATCACTTAGATGGTAGGAGAGGCAACTTGGAGGGAAGGTTTCTCCTGTTTGTTCCCCCTGGACTTGGTCTTGTGTGTAACCCCCTCTTCTTCATCTTCTCCCAGCTGTTCATTCTGCTGAGTTCCATTCTGCTGCATGTCCAAGTGCATGAAGTATGTCAGAGCTGGCCCCAGGTCATGCTGCAGCACCACACTTCTTCTCTTTTTTGGAATCGATCTACTTTAGAGGCTTAAGAATTTGAGTAAATCGATAGGCATTAGGCTATCTTCAATATAAAGAGCCTCAATCCTGTGTAATATATAAATGTAAAGATTAATTACTTCAGTAAAATGAAGGAAATTATACCAAAAAGACCCTGATATATAACAATAATTCACAAGAAATTCATAATAATAAGCAAGAAGAAGATATGAAACAAAGGGAACAAGTGATAATGTAAAGGGTACTGGTCTTAGTTGGTAAATTATTATACACCATGACCTGTTTTTCCCATGGGTCCATAAGAAGATACACATGAAGATTTTTATCACTATGTTGTTTGTGGGTAACAAATGGAAGTAGGCACATAACTGTGCATCACTACAGCAGCAGGGATATAAAGTGTGTTACAGGCATAAGATGAGATACTATAAAACAGCCAGAAGTAATGAACTAGATTTACATGTAGCAACATGGCTAGATCTCGAAAACACAATGCTGAGTGAAAAAGCATGGAGTAGAAAAATATTTTCAACAAAAATAATGTGTGCAATATAAGAATCATACATAATCAATATGACACCAATATTCTTATGACACTAAAGAAAAGTATGGAAAGGGGATTGGAAGGACGCATATAACATACTCTTGAATAACTGTTTCTATACATATGGAGACATGGAAGAGGGATGAAGGGAAATCATACAAAGAATAAGAGGCATTGCATTGAGCAATGATGCTAATGAGCCATGACCTGAAGCATATGATCAACTCAGTTTTGTGCACCTGAGGTCTGACAGAAAGAACAAAGTAGCTAGGAACTCATCATGTGGGTAACTCAAGACCAGAGTCCAACTCTTAGAGATGTAGTGACTTTATTGCTGGAGAATGTCATCCTGAGTGATGACACAGATGACAAATGATGACAGGCTGTAGAAGCCTTCTTTAATAATATGTCTTATGTCACATTAGGTTCATAATATACTTGGAAGGGATTGGAGCATTGATTAATGCTTTTTCAGTAACTCCCTTAAGAAAATGAAGGCTTTATACACTGGTACTATATTAATTTTATAAGTATAAACACATTACTGCCTTGGAGATAATTATTTTTAGATTTTAAAATGTATAATTTGAGCAAAGTTTATACATTTTACCAGGCAATTAACAGAATATTTTGAGTCAAATACTTGACAAAAACAAGCATCATTAAAATGTGTGGGAAAATACTGCCTACTTTGCAAGGGACTGATTTTTCATACTTCATACTTACGATACTTAAGTTTGGAGGAGACAATTCTCCATGCACCTTTTATGCTTCTGCAAATGAGGTACTGCCTGTCCTTGAGTTTTGGACCATCTTTTCAAGGATGCAAGATAGAGAATGGGTCTTTCACTGGAGAAAAGAACAGTTCTACTTCAAGTCTTGGGAGATAGAGATAACATCTCACCCCAGAGTAAACGTCAAGCGTGCTTACTGCCCATTATAAATGATGCAGATTCCCCAAGTTCAAAGTTCCTCTCCTGTAATTCAACTTACTTTGTTTACAGATGTCACTTGGTCCTTCTCACATAACCTTATGGGATTCAAGGGAACAGGCACAAGAAAATGCTGATACACTGGCTACTGCTGTCACTGTGAATAATGAAGTACATTGTCTCCGACCCATGAGTCCCATGCCTTCTAATAGCATCCATGAAACCGGCAGGCTAACTTGTTAGCTTACAAGCAGGGTAAAATCTCACATAGTTCTTAACAGTAATCAAGAGAAAAACTATTGGACACTCTCTGAGCTCTGAATTTTTGAGCCTTTGACTATATCACAAACAAGTATATTTTATTTATTGAAGACATCTCTTATTCCTTAGATTATCAAAGGTGCACAGCCAAGGATTTGTCACAGATAGTTGAAATACTCAACTGTATCACATAATCTGAATACTTCAGATTGTTGCCTAAATCATTATATAATATATTTGTTATTTTCCTGAATGGTGGGTGATGGTAATTACTCATTGCCCTTTTCCCACGATCTCTCTTCAGTAACACCACCGTGGAGGTAACATTCATGTTACAACTCAATGTGCAACCATCTGTCGAATTATTTTCTAAGATGACACTAGTGATCTGACAAAATAAGGATAATGATAGAATGGAGTTAGAGAAAAGAGAGATATACCTGTTTTAGAGTCACCTTTTATTCTACAATAACTGAAATATTAAAAGGTTAGGTAAGAGGAGTGTGGATCATATGTAGTTGCTTCCTCATTTTTTCCAGAGACTAACTCTTTAAGCTATGATCATAAATCCAGGAACATTCTCTATACTTTGTTGAGCAATTCGATTTGAGTTTCACTATGTAATTGGTGCTCTTGGTTACAAGTGAATTTTTCGTTTACATAATCACATTCTGCTCACTTGAATATTCCCTGTGCAGTTGCACTTTTATATAATATGCTTGTCCACCATCTGTCCTCAATTTTGGTCAAGAGATGCTTCATATTTTTCAACATTTTGCATGGTAATTATGCCACCACACAAGTCATTTTTGTTAATATACATCTTGCTTATATACTGTCAGTAAGACGCTTTAGGCTCTCACTGGCTAAAAGATGGCTTGCCTTTGGAAGCTTTATATCCACCTATCAGAAACAAAGAGAAAGTTCCTACAAGCCATCAAGTATATTTGAAACTTCATATGCATGTATACACACACATACTATAATTTTTATGAAGGCGCTGCTTGAAATCAATGATTTTGGGTATGTAAACATACATGTGCATGTATGGATTACATATGTTTCAATTCTAGATTTCATTTTAAAGTTATAATGAGATGTAAAAATAATTTAATATTACTCATATTTTTATTATTTTTTCTTTAGGTCATTTCCTATATGATTATAAAATAAAGTATTAATGTACTTAGAGATCATTCAAGAGTATTAGGTAGATTAAGCCTCTCTGCTCTTTCTTTTTTCTGGTAATGTGAAAAGAAAATTAAATGTACATGGTAGATCAAATTTTTTTGTTCTTAAAATAATATACTTCAACTCAACTGAATTACTTTGGCTTTTCCTAATAGACACTCTGATAGGAGAAATTTTGATATGCCTGGGAGGCTTTTCGCTCAGGACAAGGATCTAGTTTTCCATTTCAAAAAGAAAAAAATATATATATATATATTTGTCATTTTTTTATTTTTGACGCATTCATATGTGTCTACACACACACACACACACACACACACACTCGAACATTTATCTTTGTTAAATTTAGCAGTTTTAACTATTCTTCCAACATACAAGAATCTATAGATTCAGTTATTTTCTAATTAGATGATTACATGAATCATCAACCCAAACATAAACTAACTTAAACAAAAAAGTCAATAAAGTTATCTAAACCTTACTCTTAAAATATTTTGTAATCTAGCTTAATTGTATGGTCTATCATTGTATTGTTTTTTTTCCTCTCAATTCCTGACTGCGTTTAAAACCTCTTTCAAATACTATGATCATATAGCTATCCAAGCTCAGCAGAGCTCTATCAGAATATTTATCAAAATAATTAGCCAAAGTTTTTAGCAATGGTATTAGAGAACCATATAGTTTAGCAAAGTTTTTAAGTTAAAACCTGGACTTGATTACCCACTCTGTAACTTTCTGGTTGTGTAACTTCATGTATGTTTTTTACTATTTCTCAGTAAATCTCTCTAAATATCCATTTCTGTTAAAGAAACAATTTAATAGAACTTGTCACGTCCTAGTGTTCTTGTAAGAGAATATACACAAAGAGATGAGCACATTCCACAGCACATAGTGAACTTTTAATAAAGGGAAATAGTGGTTATTTTAATACTAAAACTACATTATGTCCAAAGGAGCAATAATCCAAATCAACATCAAAATAGAGTAAGTTCTCATTCTCTCTGCTTTTTTTTTTGTCTTTTCTTTATTATGATTTCTTCTGAGATCATGTGGGGTGTTCTTACTTTAATAATCTTTCACTACTCTTTGCTACTCTGTGGGCTTTTTCCCTGAGGGGAGGAGAAGATGCTGGTCTAAAAGAACAAATCCAACTAATTGCATTGCTGCTTGCTTTTTAGCATTAGCGTTCAGCATTATCTCTCCTTTGTTTGATATTTACTATATGAAGTGCTATATATTGTCTCTTAAGAGTACTTCAATAAAAGCAAGAACATGTGCACAAAAATGCAAATACTAAGGTCTAAAATAATTATCTTATTTTTGTTTCTATTTTTCTATTAAATTACATATGTTCATTTTAGAAACTTTAGAAACATAGCAAAAAGCAGAATATATAACTCTATAAATCATGCTTATAATCTTACTAACCACAGTAAACCAACGCTAACATTTTGGAGTTTCTAATATTTCTAGATTTTCAGATATTGTCATTTTATTAAATGTAATTTCCTATGTATTTTAACTTGGTTTAACTTGGGTATCATTTCTTAGGAGAAAATATTTTTAAGTAAGGTAGAACTTGAAAAGCTTATAATCGAGATTTTTATAAATTTTTTTAATTAAAGAGATTATCTCTTTATGATATTATTTCTTCTTATATCTGAATCAACTGAGTCACCAAGAGATTAAGAGATGCTATCCAAGTCTACACATATAGAAACTTGTGAGAAAAAAACAAAACAAAAGAAAACAAAATCCTAGTTGCTCTGAAATCTTCAGTTTCTATCCACTAATATTAAGCTTTGGGGAAGGGGAGGAAGACAGAGTGGGAGAAACAGAGAGAGAGAGAGAGAGAGAAAATGAAGACATTGGTTTGGAACAAGAATAAATAGAGACTGTATTGTAATATTAAAAACGTCCCAGAGGTGGCTTACTGGTGGTGTGGTAGGAGGTTCATTAGGTATGGCTCTTTGGGTTGTTTGCCCATATGACCTCAGGGCCCGTTCCTAGCCGAGCTCTTGCTCTCTTCTGATTGGCTGGGATGTGCTATAGGCTGATTTACAAGGACCCTATCAGTTGACTGCTCTTTCTGGACTTAGCCAATCAGAGATGTTGGAAGGCATTTTGAGCTCAAAAGGGAAAAGCTTGGAAATTTCTTCTCCTCTAACATGTCAGGTGGCATCTCTAGCAGCTGCCTCTAGTTTCCACATGACAGTCAGCTTGGTTCCAGGTTGGACTGGTGACCTAGCCCCAGGACTTTAGAAATAGCACACCATCCAGCATATTTTGTCCATCCAGGCTACAGTAGTAGTAGCTTTTTGTCAGGCTTCCTTACTATACCCGATTGGTTTCTTGGCTTTTCTACTTTCCGTTATGAATACCCTCCATTGAATTCCCTCTGTTTCAAATACGCTGAGTGTTTTTCTTTTCCTGGTTGGAGTGTAAATGATACAGCATTTAATTGAAAACTTCCTCTCTATGGGACTCCTATATGATATAAAAATATATCATTTTCTATGTGATCATTTCTTAATAATATAAAAACATATTGTTAGTCTTTACTCAGGGATTATCTTGCATTTGATTATGCCTTCAGAGCTCTAAACAATTGTTTATACCTATAAAATGAGTCTAACTATAGAAAATAATCACAAAGGATCATATTTCTAAAGAAAAGAACTCTAAAGGTGATTTCTTAAATTGGTAAGTAGTTGCTTACTACATTGAGAATTTAAAAAACCAAAATACCATGGAACAACTGTTAACAATGAAAACTGCTGCACATTCTGATATGTGCTATTTTAAAAAATAAAGTAGTAAAAGTTTCTTCTTTTTTCTGTTGTTGCTTTTTTCTGTTTTTTGGGGGGAAGAGAATTGCTGTGGTTTCCACATAAGGAATTAGTGCATACATAAGCATTCTACTTGAAAACACATTATATCAATTTCTTTCTTCATAGTGGCCCACAAGAGAAAATCCAGGATGTTAATAAGTGTATACCATCTCTCTTAAAGAGAGAAACCAAAGTACAAGTGAAACAGGAGGGAAGGAGGCAGGGCACGACCTTTGAAAGAATGACATAGCCCAAGGACATGACATAAACTGATTAGAACCAAATGGATCCAAGATGGCAGACAAGTCAATATCCACTAGACCTTGAGCTCACTGTAACATATCAGGAAGCTAAATGACACACCCGCAGGCACCGTGACAGTTCCAAGACCGACCATAAGGATCAAAAAGTGGGCAGTGGCCCAATTCCTGGAAATCCCCACCCCTTCCTGAAATAGCTAGACTACTCCTCCCACTAATTAGCCTATGAAATTACCCACCCCTATAAAAACTGACAACCCTATATCCTGGTGCCTTTCTCGCCTTCTGAGATGGCCCATACTCTGTCTATGGAGTGTGTTTATCTCTAAATAAATCCACTTCTTACCTATCACTTCGTCTCTCACTGAATTCTTTCTGTGATGAGACATCAAGAACCTGAGCTCCATTAAGTCCTGAAACCAGATGTGTGATCTCAGTTGGAAGACTGCGGGTTTCGGCTGGGTTTGAGTCCCAGCCGCGTGAGTTCGAGTCCCAGTCTGAGTTTTGGCCGGGTTTGAGTTCCTGCTGCATGGGTTTGAGTCCCAATCGGGGTTTTGGCAGGGTTCAAGTCCCGGCTGTGTGGGTTCAAGTCCCAATCTGGGTTTAGGCTGGGTTCGAGTTCCAGCATGTGGGTTCACGTCCCAATCTGAGGTGCATGGTTTCACAAGTGTGCAAATCACCTCTCATTTAAGAATGACATAAAATAACTCCCAGAGAAAACAACCCAGTGGATTTGAAAACAAAGAGTGGAAGATTTTGCAGCCTTACAGATTTGTTGCAGCGCTGTGAATCTCTGGAGAACAATCTTGAGGCTAACAATCCAGGAACAAAGAGGTTTAAAGTTTACATCTTGGTTTCAGTCTATAAATCCCAGGGTAATCTACATTCTCTTTTAACCACCCCGATAAACACTCTTTTATTTACATAGATGCTATTTGATAGCCTTCAAGCACTTATCAAGGCTTAATGCTCTTGATAATATTGACAACATGACTCAGTTATCTCCTAGGACTGCCTTTTATACACAGACTTCCGAGTGCTATGCATTTTAACCACAAGATCACATTGTCTGTTTCCATAACAGTTATGTTTATGGCATACAGCTCTGCTCCTTGGATGGTTTAATTTCATTTTTGGTTGTCATTTATTCTTAATGTGTTTAGAACATTCACATAGCTACAAACATGTATTTCTACTCAGCTTCAGAAATGTATATGATAATAAGATTAGAACCTGCATTATACAATTAGTGGCAAAAAAGGTGTTATATTGCCATCAACTGTTTCACAGCAACATTTTTTAGATTGGTTTTATTTCTATGTGTATATTCTATTCATAAAAATAGCCAGTTCAGTTTATACACATGAGCTATAGTATTAGGAAGTACACGTCTGCCTTTGATTGACCAATTAGAAATGCAGCCAAATTTGATATCAGGGCTGACATCATTTGCCTTGTATTGATATTGTAACCTTGGCTATGACTAAGATAAACAGAATTTTGGCTCCAAGACTTTTACCCCCAGGGTCATAGCCATGAATATGTTACAATACACAGCAAAAGGGATTTTGCAGATGTAATTAAAGTTGCTTATCAGTTAACTTTAAAATAGAAAGAATACCTTGGATTATATGCGTGTAGCCAATATAATCACATGAGTCCTTAAAAGCAGATCTTTCTTCCCTCTCAGTGCAGAAAAGGAAATCTGATAGATATGGCCAAGGAGTAAGTCAGAGGGATTCAAAGAATCAGGATACCACATGCCAATGTTGTTATGTAGATAAAAGTGGGGTATGTGTCAAGGAAATGGGGACAACAGTCCTACAACTGCAAAGGACTAAATTCTACCAACAACTAGTGGAGTTTAGGAAAAGAATTCAAGCTTGAGAGGAGAAGTGTAGCCCTGGCCCATACCTTGATTTTAGTCCTATGATGCTTTAAGCACAGTATCAGCCACACCATGCTGGACTCCTGTTCTATACAACTACGAGATAAAAAATGAGTGTTGTTGCAAGCCATTGCATTATGGTAGTTTGTTATGAAGCAATTGGTAACTAATACAGTGACTGACACCATCGTCATTCAGCTCTGCTGAAGCATCTGCAGCACTTATTTCAATGCTAGTGGATTTTTCCATCATTACTGCTCTTAAGACTTGATTGCTCTGTGTGCTTTGCTGTCGCTTGTTTGCTTGTATTTTTTTAATCAAGAAATAAGAAGCAATGCATTATGGTGGAGTGAGAGATGGGGGTTATGATGTCTGATTTTAGGACTGTCTCTGCTTTGCTTCTGTTTGTAAACTCACTCAAGCCAGGTGACCTCTGGACAACTGTTTCATCACCAGGACACAAAGAAAGGTTGCCCTAATTTTCATGTCTGTTAAGGTGTTATGATTCTATAAAATATTTACTGAGCTTCTTGAATATACTAAATTATTTTCCAGTAGCTTTGAAGAATATAAAAAAGTTTACGACAGAGAGTCAGCCTCTACCTAGCTTATTTATATTTCAAGTGATGTAAATAAATACATAAAAATGCTTAGTGAATGAGAACATAAAATCAAGTTCTGAAATGTGTGCTTCAGAATCCAAGAACTATTCTATTCCCCAAGAGAGTATATTATTGTTATGGGTTGCTGGCCTTTGATTTAAAAAGCTGGATGTAACCCAGTTCTGAAACAATGCATTTAAATGTTATTCACTTTAAATCCATAAATGTTAATGAGTACTTAAATGCTGGGCAGCATAAGAACAACAAAGATAAATGAGACAAACCCCCCCCCCCACCCCGATCTTGATGAGATTACGGCATGTAAGGTAGACAATTATGCACACTAATGAATGTAATAGTAATAACAACATTAATGCCAATAATAGCAAGTTCTCCTAATTGAGTACTTTTTATGTACCAAACTTGACAGATATTATACCATTTAAACCTTATAATAATTACTTTAAATACTATCATTATTTCCAGATAACAGATAGCAAAACAGGAGTACCAGTCATCCAAATCATTTGTCCATAGTCATATATCTAGAAAATGATGGAAAAATAATGTATATCTAGTGATGCCAACTCAGAACCATGCAGAATCAAGCCATCGTCCTGTGCCTTCTTCAATCTTTTTCCTAAGAAACATAGGTCAAATATATTTATTTAATATATGTACTCAGATATATGAAGTCACAAAAAACACTAATATCTCAAAATCAAATTCATGATTTTTCCACTCAAACTTAACCTTCCTTACTGATTCCTATTTATGAGAACGGTACCTCCATCTAAATACTAATAGCTGCCCAAGCCAGAAACCACTTAAAATAAACTTAAGTAAATCATTCTTTACCACTTTCTCTCCCACAAAAATATAATTCCTATCCATCATCCAGTCTGTTGATTTAGCTTCTACCTACCTTAGAGCCATTCATTAACTTGATCTCTACAAATACCATCTCACTACAAGTCACAATTATCTCTTGACTCTTGGCCTAGATGACAACGCACCACTCCCTAATCAAAGCATTGCAGTGGCTTCCTGGTGCAAATGCATCTAAAAACTGAAAATATTAAGATTGACTTCAAAGCCTGAAATTAGGCATTTACTCTTTTTACTCATAGAGCTTTCAAAAATAAAAGAGTACAAAAACCTTTTATTAAAATTTCTACCTTTCTTTATTTTAACTTTTTATTTTATATTGGAGTACAGTTGATTAAAAATATTGTGATAGTTTCAGGTGTACAGCAAAGTGATTCAGTTATACATATACACGTATCTTTTTTTTTTCAAATTATTTTCCCATTTAGGTTGTTACATAATATTGAGCAGAGTTCCCTGTGCTATACAGTAGGTACTTGTTGGTTATCCATTTTAAATATAGCAGTGTGTACATGTCAATCCCAAACTCCCTAACTATCTCTTTCCCCCCCAAATTTCTACCTTTTCGTATTCTCTAGGAACCTAAAATGTTAAAGAACAGTCACCATAATACTTCCAAGCAATATTCTCTCTCTTTCTCTCGTTTATCCACAAACTTCCAACCGCTTTGCATTAATCCTTTCCTCTTCTCTTTTCTACCCTCTTCTACATCATCTCAGAATATGTCATATGTGGCTTCTTTAAGGAATGTCGTCCTCCAATCTCCCTAAATGCCTTTCCCACTATAATAAGGAGAGGGTGTTTATTTGGTATGAGGGAAATTGGGTGTCAAGCAGTTTAGCAGGCCACATCCAAATGTTCTGTTTTGGGGAGTTATAATTAGAATCATAAAGTTGAGGGTTGACAGTGCAAATGGCGAGGAGAGGAACAGTCTGAGAAGGAGAAGATAGTAATAAGATTGACTTTTCACTTCTTGTGTGCATCTCTTGTCTTCTAATCAAGACAGAGAGCCTGAAGAGTACATGGTCTGGTTGGAGGTAGAAGGTAGATACTAAACCTTGCTCAATTTCAAATGCCCTCTCCTCTTAGTATGAAGTTTTGAGCATTGAAATTCTTTTTGCCTTCAGTGTACCCAACATTGCTAAAGAACAGTGACATATCAGACACCACTAAATCTTCTATTTCTTAAGTTGTATTGGAAGTAGGACTTGAATTTGAATGTATAAATTAGAGGTTCTTGCATTCTATCTTCACAGGCAAAAGGACTACCAATCTCTACAAAGTATCTATGCCTTGATCATCTTTTTTATTCCCTCATACAAAGTAGAGCCAATATTTATAGGGACAGAACAGAAATGTGATAGACATTCTAATTTTAAAATGGCTATAACTTCAAATACCTATCAGAGTCCCTGTGTTGCTTGGAGGTTACAGATTTTCATGACTAAACATTGGTATTATTCTCCAAATAAAGGATGCTAATAAAAATTCCATTAAAGGGGAGACCAATTTGCATTTGAACAGGAAAGCTCCATTTCACAAAGAAAAAGTTGCTTTTTTGAGAGCAAAGCTAAAATGTAACAAACTTGCCTTGTTGCTTCTTGTTGATTATTTTTGCACCCCTAGGAAATCAAGGGGAAAAAAATCTCAGACACTTTATTTCCTTGGCTTTGTAAAGAACTGAACCATCACTTTCTTTTCTAGTAGCTAAAACTACCAGTGATTCTGTGTTTTTATGGATCCAAATTCTCAGAAGTTAAGTACCGTTTTATTGAGTATTATCTTAGTTGTGTTGGACTATGTCAATGCAAAGTTAATTTCTGCCTTGACGGCAGGATTGAGAACTGAAAGGAATATCATGACAGGAAAAACAAATATACATATTCAGAGGAACCTAAGTTAGCCCTGTAGTCTTCAATACCTGGCCACATGCCAAAATGTCTCAAGAATAAAAGGCCAACATTACATCAGTGGTTGAAGTATTTTGCACATGAGGAAAATTACATTTGAGGTTCTTAAAGCAATTGGTTATTCAAGTTCACAGACAAATAAAGAAATGCAAGCAAGAAAAAAGACACTAATAAAAAGCTATGTTGATGTATTTTTATAAAAAAATATAAAAGGATATTTGTATGAATTTTATAATTTGTTGTTTTAATAAATAAAGACATTTTACTTGTCCTTTAATATACATTAACGTGAAGAAATTAGTGTAAGAAGGACATAATTTATGAAAGGTAATCAGATATAATGGTTTCCTACATGGTTTTGTTTACTTTTCTCTTTTTTTCTTCATTGGATTGATTGTCTAATGAAAACAATTTTGACTTTATAAAACAAGCTGCAATCCAAATGGAATGAAGCATATTTTTTCTACTCCTTGAATGCCAGTACCTTTATTCAATTAATCATACCATACTATACGTCAAATGTACAGATTATATTTTATCAAATTTAATAATTTTATAGTCATAAGCTTATTTTTCTTCTGGAAAGTCACAAGAGAGATAACAGTGATAGAAAACTTTTAAAATATTGTGTAATTAAGTGAACTTCTAGCAAAAGTACTATACATAATTACATTTTTTAAGGAGGCACTTATTACAAAATTATAAAATTACGACAGCAAAACACTGAATTTACATTTCCCTTAATCCCAAACTTAAAATTCAGATTGTATAATTATATCTATATTATGTGCATCCCCTCCACCCCACTTTTCTACTTATGAATGGAACAAAAGTTCATTGAGATATTTCAGGTTTAAGATGCTTATTAGGTATACAAATGATTGATTTTTCTATACCTTATTAAAGACTTTGGAGAGGACTTCTGGTTTCTAATTCTTCAAGTAAGGAGCTCGGAAGTCACCATTCCATCCTAACAACAAGTAAAAAGCTGAACAGACTGAAAAACTTACAACTCTTCTTGGATCCATAAAATATGGGAGGACACAGGACAAACTGCTGCCCCCAAGACTGGAGAGATAAGTGAATACAGGGAGTCCCAGCTTCACAGAACAGGGAGTCGTGAGCAGAAATCTCCCCAGGAAACAGCAACAGGTAGGTTAACCTGAACTGTAATTGATGAACTGCTGGGGCTCAGTGTAGACAAGTCTAAGAGTTAAAAATCTCCAGGGTACACAGTCCCCATGCAATATTGTGATATTTGCTTCCAGGAGCTGCACCAGGTTCCCACAGGAAATATCTCACAGAAAAATCCACATAGGCTTCCAGCAGGGGGAGGGAAAAAGGAGCAATTTTGAAATAGGCCAGGCGGTGTACTCTGTTCTTCTTCTTCTTCTTCTTCTTTTTTTTTTTTTTTTATTTAACATCTTTATTGGAGTATAATTGCTTTACAATGGTGTGTTAGTTTCTGCTTTATAACAAAGTGAATCAGCTATACATATAGACCCATATCTCTTCCCTCTTATGTCTCCCTCCTCCCCACCCTCCCTATCCCACCCCTCTAGGTGGTCACAAAGCACCGAGCTGATCTCCCTTTGCTATGCAGCTGCTTCCCACTAGCTATCTATTTTACGTTTGGTAGTGTATATATGTCCATGCCACTCTCTCACTTTGTCCCAGCTTACTCTTCCCCCTCCCCGTTATTAGCAAGGCCTGTCCTCAGGGGAAATTAGTTAATCAGAGCCTAACCTACTGGGTTATTATCAGAGACTAACTGCTCTGGGAAAGGGAAATATTCAACTCCAGCTGGCTCTAGCCATCTGCCTAGGAGAAGGGAAATGGCCGAATCAGATCCACTCTAGCCATCCTGTCCCAACTACAGGGAGGAAATAAACTGGGAAACCACTGTGAAGTTCACAGTCCATAGACACAGGTTTACTAAAAGACTAAGACCTTATCATAGCACTACAGAATACTTCCCCTTCCCCCACATCTCACAAACACATTACTAATAGCTTATTTATAGACATTCTTTCTATACATTACATCACATCTAGCTGTAAAAGCAAAGAAAGAAAGAAGAAAGAAAGAAAGAAAGAAAGAAAGAAAGAAAGAAAGAAAGAAAGAAAGAAAGAAAGAAAGAAACGGAAAGAAAAAAGAAAATTACAAGTCAGACTAAAAGGCAAAAGCAACAAAATTTAAGAGACAGAGCAAGTACCAGAACCAGACATGGCAAGGATGTTGAAATTATCATATTGGGACTTTAAAACTATGATTAATATGCTAAGAACTCTAAAGGATAAAGTAAATAGCATGCATGAACAAAAGGGCAATGTACGCAGAGAGTTGGAAATCCTAAGAAAGAAACAAAAAGAAACGCTAGAGATAAAAACAGTGTAGCAGAAATGAAGGCTGCACTTGATGGGGTCCTTGGTATACTGGTCATGACTGAGGAAAGAATCTCTGAGCTAGAGGATATATCAATAGAATCCTTCAACTGAATAGCAAAGAGGACAAAGACAAAAAAAAAAAGAAGAAGAGAATATCAAAGGACTGTGAAGGACTGTGGGACAGCTATAAAATGTATAAAATACATATAATGGGGATACCAGAAGGAGAAGAAAGAGAGAAGGAATAGAATATTTGAAACAATAATGACTAAAGGTTTTCCCAAATTAATGTCAGACAGCAAACGACAGATCCGGAAACCTTAGAGAACACTATGTAGCATAAGCAGGATGAAGAAGAGTGGAGAAATGTTTAAAGTGTTGAGAGAAAGTAACTCACAAACCTAGAATTCTTGTACCCTGTGAAATTATCCTTCAAAAGTGAAGAAAAAATAAGGACTTTCTCAGAAAAACAAAAATTGAAAAAAAATTACTGCCAGTAGACCTGATTGTAGGAAATATTAGAAGTTCTTTAGAAAGAAGAAAGATATATAGGTAAGAAACAAAGACTGAGATAAGGTAAAGAAGAGCAATGAGAACAGAATAGATGAAGGTAAAATATTTTATTTTGCTTCTTCTTAATGAGTCTAATAGATAAGAGTTTATTCAAAATAATATTACTAACAATGTATTCAATTATATATATGTGTGTGTATATATATATATATATATATATATATATACATATATATATATATATATATATATTCTTACATAGGCTTATATATAAGTGAAATGAATGCCAGCTATCATACAAGGGATGGGAAGGAGGAATTAGATTTATTTTGTTATTATAGGGTACTCAACAACAGCATTGACCCACTGGACATAATTGACATCTATAAACCTCTTCATCAACAACAGAAGAATACACATTCTTCCCAAGTTCACATGGAACATTCATTAAGATAGACCATATTTTGGGCCACAAAACATACCTTAGTAAAGTTAAAGGAACAGAAATCATTCAATATCTGCTCTCAGACAACAATGGAATTAAACTAGAAATCAGTAATAGAAAAATAACTGAAAAGATAAGTAGAAATTAAACACACCCTTAAATATCACATAGGTCAAAAAAGAAATCACAAGAGAAATTTTAATAATATTTACAAATATATAAAAATTAAAACACAACTACAAAATTTGTGGGATGAAGCAAAAGCAGGGCTTAGAGGGAAATTTATGGCATCGATGCATATATTAGAAAAGAAGAAAGATCTAAAATCAATCACCTATGTTTCTGCCTCAGAAAACTAGAAAGAGAAGAGTAAATTAGATGAGAAAGTAAGTAGAGTAAAAGAGTAAGTAAATTAGATGAGAGAGTAAGTAGAGTAAAAGAGTAAGTAGATGAGAAGAAATAATAAAAATTAGGGAAGAAACCAATAAATTGAAATCAGGAAGTCATCAGAAAAAAATCAATAAAACCAAAATCTGGCTCTTTAGAAAAAAATTTTAAATCAAGAAGATTCTAGCCAGGCTAACCAAGAAAAAGAGAGAGGACACAAATGACTATTATCAGGAATCAAAGAGGGTACATCACTATAGAACCCATGGATCTTAAAAGGATAATCAAGAAATACTATGATCAACACTATGCCCTCAAATTTGACAACCTAGAGGAATGGATCAATTCCTTGAAAGACACAATTTGACAAGACTCATATAAGAAGAAACAGACCATCTGAATAGGCCTCTATTAGAAATCTAATCAATACTAGTTAATAACCTTCCAAAACAGAATGTACCAGGCCTAGATGACTTCCCTAGTGAATTCCATCAAACATTTAAGTTACAAATTATACTGATCCTATCTAATCTCTTTCAGGGGATAGAAGCAGAGGAAATACTATCTCATTCAATGAGACCAGCATTACTTTACATCATATGTCATCAGGGAAATGAAAATTAAAATGACAATGAGATACCACTATGCAACTATGAGAATGGCCAAATCCAGAACACTGACAACACCAAATGCTGATGAGGATGTGGAACAACTGTAACTCTGTTCATTGCTGGTGAAATGAAAAAATTGTACAGCCACTTTGGAAAACAGTTAGGCAGTTTCTTACAAATCCAAACAGACTCTTATATACCGTCCAGCAATTGTGTTCCTTGGTATTTACCCAAAGGAGTTGAAAACTTATGTCTACACAAGGCCGGCACGTGGATGTTTATAACACCTTTGTTTACAGTTGTTAAAATTTAGAAGCAACCCTGAAGTTAGGCAGTAGGAGAATGAATAAATAAATTGTGGCATTTTAGATAATGGAATATTATTGAGCACTAAAAAGAAATGAACTATCAAGCCATGAATAGACATGGAGGAAACTTAAATGCATATTACATGACAGAAGCCGATCTGAAAATGCTACTTACTGTATGCTTCTAACCATGTCACATTCTGGAAAAGGCAAAGCTATGGAGAGAGTAAAAAAGATCAATGGTTGCCAGGGGTTGAAGGGTGGGGGGATGGATGAATAGACAGAGCATGGAGAACTTTTAGGCTGGTGAAAATACTCGGTTTGGTACCATAATGATGGACACATATATTCACTTGTCCAAACTCACAGGACTCACAACACCAAGAGTGAAATGTTACGTAAACTACAGACTTTGGTTGATAATGATGTGTCACTGTAGGTTCATCGGTTGTAACAAACACACCACTCTGATTGTGGATGTTGATAATGGAGGCGGCTATGCATGTGTGGAAGCAACAGCATTTGGGAAATCTCTGTACCTTCCCCTTCATTTTGACGTGAACCTAAAACTGCTCTAAAAAAAATGAAATCTTAATTAAAATACAAAAAACAAAAATCTTTGAAATGAAAGCAAAATGGCATTGCTTTTGCTTCTTGCTCTGCACTAAGAGATTTTCATGCAGTAAATTAATCCTCATTGCAACCAGATGAATGAGGTACTATTATTATCCTAATTTTAAAGATGAGAAAATGGATATTTAGAAAGTCTTTGTAATCTGGATAAAGCCATCTCTGTAAGAAATGACAGTGTCTTAACCCAGATTCCTCTTATGCCAAACTGAAGCCTTTAAAGAGTACACTACATTATTTTCCTTGATTTCTTCAATGGTTTTTAATTTCTGCAATAATTTTAATTTATCATCCGTTTACTTCTTTAGGTCTATGCATGTCTTTGCCTTCTCCTTAGACTTTCCTATTCACCTTTGATCTCTTTCTTCATGGATTTCCTATTTTTATTGGATATCATTGAAAGAAAAATTCAGCACAATTTAATTTTCTTTGGTTTGCTGAAATGTGTTCTTGAAATATAGACTCTGTCTTTTACCCTGGATGTGATCTTCACCTGTGTGTAGTTCCATGTAGGCCTATTCTTTGCTCATAGAATGCATAGGGACATTCTTTTTGAATTTCTCCCTTATCACTCTAGGCCTTGTGTGACTATTCCCCTCCGAATAGGTGCCTGAGATATTTATTCTGATCTTCAGCTACAAGGGTAGTTAATGTGATGCCACCATTAGTAATTCTATTACTGCATTCTTTCTCTCTACATTAAAAAAAGAAGAAGAGGGCTTCCCTGGTGGCGCGGTGGTTAAGAATCCGCCTGTCAATGCAGGGGACACGGGTTCAAGCCCTGGTCCGGGAAGATCCCACATGCCGCAGAGCAACTAAGCCCATGTGCCACAACTACTGAGCCCCTGAGCCACAACTACTGAAGCCCCGCGCCTAGAGTCTGTGCTCCGCAACAAGAGAAGCCACTGCAATGAGAAGCCCGTGCACTGCAACGAAGAGTAGCCCCCACTCGCCGCGACTAGAGAAAGCCCATGCACAGCAACGAAGACCCAATGCAGCCGAAAATAAAGAAAGAAAGAAAGAAAGAAAGAAGAAAACATAAAAAAGAAAAGAACAAAAACTAGTGCACGTAACAGGGTGTTTTGTCTTTTCCTGTGTGACATTTATATCTCTCTTTGCTGCCAGATGTCTGGGTAACTTTTTTAAAAATTATTTATATTTTTAAGATTTGAGTTTTGATATAGCCGTATTCTTTGTTTGTTTGTTTGTTTGTTTTGCTTTGTTTCATTTTGCACTGCTCAGCCATCTCTCTGCTGCTTTTACTCAGTCCCAGCTGAGTGGGCTTATCTTAGACTTTACTCCATTCCTTCTAACAATTTCTATGAGGAGACCCTCCACCACTTTTCTGGCCCGGACCTGAGCCTCCTGTGTATTCATATTGGCATGAGTTCCAAGTGAACCACCCCCAGTGTTTCCCCTAGCTGCCATCACGCCTCACCTCTATCCTCAGTTCAAGAACATCAGTGAGGTCTTTGAAACGTTTTTCTCACTTTCTGCCAAACTCCAACACCCTCTGCAAGAAAAAGCCCTGTGATGATTGCTTGAATCTCCTTTTAATTTATTCCAAAATTATACTGGGTCTGGATGACACTTCTTGGGTCTGGGGATGAGAAGTTGGACCTTAGTTTCAGCTTTCATTGAAATTTTAAAAAGGTTGTTCATTTCATTCAGTTTTTGGCAAATTCTACAAACTGCTTTTTTTCCAAGAGTCACATTAATTTTTTTTATGTAAAGCATACCAGTGATTTTAATAAAGCTGTATAGAATTACAGTATGCATAGACCTGAGTATGTAAAGGTGGAAATTGATTTATCTACAGTAAAATAATGGATTTTACTCTCCAAAGACTCCAAGTTGCTCCTTGGTGTTAAGTGAAACACTTAGGGAAATGCATTTAGCCATTCAGGTTCAGGAACATTATATGACATTAAAGGCAAACTGGAGTCACCAGCTCTCTAAATGGCCCTTCCATCCTGTAGAGACATAAAAACTAAAGTGCTCTGCTATATAGAGACATAAAAACTAAAGTGCTCTGCTATGCACCTCACTTTCTGCTACTAGGTATTATGAGGTGCTAAGGAAAAGCTATTGGCTACATTGCACCTTTCTTTGATTTGAGATAAAAAGAATGGCAGAAATTCTATACGTCTCATGAAGGGCATTTATGTACTTTTCTCAAGGTAGTGTAAATTGTGTTGAAATCATCAGTTTAACTTGCATATAAATAACTTGTATATATTTTGAGTAAAATATAAAAAGCAATTAATATCAAGAAACATTTGTTTTACTATGAAATGTCATGTTCTTTGCTGATGAGTAATTTTTGTATATATTTGGTACACTTCCAGGATTTACTCTATTTGTAAAGTAGGCAATTACTCTATTAGTGAAAGGGTTGCAGAGTCTCTTATTTCTTCAGCCTCACCCTTATGTCCACCTCAGCCACATGCACAAGTCGAAAAGACTGGTTACAGGCTTTGCAAGCACCAAACTGCTAACTGCCAAGATCTTAAGAAAATGACCATTTTCCGTTATAATCCCCAGCACCATATAAAAAAGCTGTTAATCCGGTTGCCTGTTTCCTACACAGTGATTCATTCCAGTGTTAAAAGATGTGCCGTGGGAAAAAATTCAATCAAACAAAGAATGAACAAAAGAACATGTGTTAAAAGAGGGACTTCTGGCTAATTTTACAGAAAAGGATAAAAATTCTCAAAATGTGTGTATGTCGGCAGGGGTATTGCATATTTATAGCCCTCCATAGAAATTATTTCTAAGTCTATCAAAAACAACTACACTGTGCTTTTTCAAGTAAGCACATGTAAAGGGGAAACTACAAAGAAGGGAGGAAGATGTTAGAAATAAATGAAAGAGGAAAGCAGGGGGAAAAGAAATAATTAAATGGAAAATAATATTTCAAGAGAAACAGTATTAAATACATGGATCCAAAGGATGACATTAATGTATTTTGAACCATAGAACATTAACCAATATCTTATTTTGATTCCCCCCCGGGACCTTAAAACTGAACAATATCCATGTCTTTCACAATTTCCAAGAACTCTAAATCTTCAGATTTGTTCATACGCCTTCAGAATACATGATTATGCAAGTGAATCTAAGAACTGGTAAGATTTTTGTTATTTGAGGTGATGTCATGGATTTTGTAGGTTATTCCATCCTCTTCCGGTAGCACAGAAGGCAGCAGTAGTATATGCAACGCTGGGAATAGCTTTAAGTGAGATATTATGACTGTAATATACAATCCCAAGGAGTCAGTATATGACTGAATCTTGGTTTACTAGTAGAATTAGATGTGCAGTGACATTTTCTGACCTGGAAAATGTCTGCTATAATTACCTGACATTACCATTTTGTATGTATAATATGCTGTCCCTACTGGGACATTTTATGAAAGCTAGAGGTTGTGACCCACTGTTCATTTCACTTAGCTTCTGAGGTGCCAGAGATTGATGGAGGAGCCAAAGTGCATTATTGCTCTTCACTGGACCTTTGAATTTATTAGTCACGAGTCTGATGCTAATGGGATTCGCTCTTTTGTTGGATTGATGTTCAGGGTTAGATGGGCAGATGAGCCACTGATCTTGACCAGAGGTGATTTGCCCAATGCCAGTTAGAAGAGGAAAAGGGCAAGGTAGAGGTTGAACTTGGAGTTAATAGGAATAATAGATGCTGAGGGTACATGATAAAACTCAATAAGATAACGCACTCTATTCTTAAATTGACAAATTTACCTAGCGAAGAGACTTTTTATTATTGTCAACCAAGCATAATGTAATCCTATGAGAAACAGTCCAAATAGTTTTTTTAACTACTCATAGGACATAAAATTATTTCTGTTAAATATAGATATTATTTTACACATTTCAAAAATAGCTCTCCTATTTCACACAAATCACAAAAAGAAAAAGGTGTTACCCAATCATTTTGAACACATGATTCCTCAGGGTAAACAAATATGTCCTCTTTTAAATACACTTCACTGTAAACATAAATTTAATATTATGAGACAAGATAAAAAATAGAAATGGAACAGAGTAGTACTTTTTTAAATTATACTTGTTCTTCCAAGATATTCTCTCACTGGGAAATTTCCCTCACTTCTCCTTCTCTCTCACTGAGAACTATGCTCATTGAAATTTATAGGAGGCTTTAGTATTTAAGAACTACTCTTGAAAAAAAGCAGTTAAGACTGATCACTTTTTTCTTAAATAAGTTTTCTAAATTATGGTCTAGGAATCCAGACATTTGCATATTTGCACATCCCTTTATCTTATAAATATTTCCTGTCTTCTCTGTGTAAAGGCGGATTTTAAGGTACACAAGGCATAATCTTTGCCCTCGTTGTTAGTATCTTGTAGAGACAGCAACTTGTGCACAGATGACTAGAATGTAAGCTGCTAAGTGACAAGCAACAAAAAAAAGTACTATTGCAAAATCTACTTGAGACAATGAGGAATATTAACTTCCAACTTGGAGGAAGCTAAGATTTTTATGAACAAGTGTTTGAAAGAGGAATCAGATATATACATATATGGCAAAGCTGGAGTAAAGGGTATGCTATAAGGCAGTATATCAAAGAGAGAAGTGTAAGTGCTTCCTATGTGCCATACTGGCTCGATTTTATTACTTGTGTGACCATAGCTAGTTATGTAACATCTCTGAGCTTCTGTATTTTCATCTGTGAAATGGACATAACAAATCCAACTTCACAGAATTGCTGTGAAGGTGAAATGCAGTCATGTGTGTAAAATGCTAAGCAGAATCTCTCCTGTATTGAACACTCTGTGAATGATACTTATAATTCTTATGCTTATGGTTAATATTACCATCATTTCAGGAAGTGAGAAAAATCCTAGCAAAAATACAAACTTGGGCAAGCTCTGGGCAAAATTATCTCAATGGGTGCTTGAAAGTCATCTATGGAAAATGACAGTTGAAAAAAAGTGCTGGTTGAAATGAAAATTAGATCTATGAACGTCAGGATAAGGACACTGGACACGCTCGTTTATCAATCCATGCTTGGTCTTTAGCACAGCATGGTGTTTTCTGGTTCCAAGAAAATATTTGTTTAGTTGCTTTTGTTTGATTCGAATTAATTTTTCTGATAGCTTTTGAAGACCGGCAAGCAGATAAAAGATGTAAACTGATCTGGGCTTTAGTGAGTGTTACTCAGCAGCAATGTGTGGGATGAATTAGAGAAAAGGAAATGGAACACTATTATAATAATTAAAGCTAACTGTAAATGTAAACTGTTTACCAGAACAGCTGCAGATACATGGTAGGCATGAGAGAAACATTCAAAGAAAAATGCTAAGATTTCACTAATATAAATTACATGATAGATGCAAGGGGGAAGGAGCTGAAGCATACGCTGAAGTTCAAATCTGAGGTTCAAGGTGTCTTAGGTAGAAGAAGATGCCGCATGTTAACTTTGAACTATGATGACTTTGTGGTATGATGTCAAGATTCCACATTTTACCAGTTGTATGACCTTAAGAAAAGGCAAGAGATAAATATTTAGAAAGCATTAGACTTGAAGTAATTGAAAAGAGCATGAGAAAGAAACCTTAGGTAGGATCCTGGATTCAGGAAAGGGTTAACAAAGTCTTTTCAATCATGGAAAAGCAATCCAAGACATAAGAAGGACCAGAAATCTTAAATCAGAACCAGAAATCTTAAGTCAAGATTAGAAAAAATTCTGAAGAGAATTTTTTATAAAAGGCAATTACTGAAAAAGTTGAGACTCATTGGAGCTTCTGGCCCAATAGTAACATTCTTCTTTGAGTAAGTTTCAATAAAAGAGTAGGGATGGACCTTAGAATGCAAGAGATGGGATGAATTATGGATGTGGAAGCAATAAATGTCAATCATCATTTAAAGAAATTTGCACAGAATAAGCAAAGTAGGATAAGAGCTTAAAAAGTTAGGCTTTTATTTGTTTTCATTTTTTTTTCATCAGAGGAGGAAATTGTTTAGACTCGAACACCTGAGTATAAAAAGAAAGAGAAGGATAGATTTAAGTAGACTTGAATTCTAATCCCAGATCCTACCAAACATCTCTGAGGCTTAGTACATTTATGTATAAATAAAAGATAAATACTTATCATGTTTAGCTCTAAACATTTTAAATGAATGTATATGAGTTTTTAAAAATTATTTATTGAGGTATAATTCAAATAAAATAAACATATTTAATTATATAGTTTTATGAGTTTTGGCAACTGCATAGTCCCTGGTAACTGCCTCCACAATAAAGATATAGAACTTAACCGCCTCCCAAAGTTGTCTGGACCTCCGCACCCCAGCCCCTGACCACAGGTCACCACTGACCTAGATTCTGTCACTTTGGATAAGATTGATCTTTTCTAAATTTTATACAAATGGTATCATAATTATGTATTAATTTGTTGCTGGTCTCTTTATCTCAGCAAAATGTTTTTTGAAATTTTCCATTTAATTGAGTGGGTAAGTCTTTACTCTTTATTACTGCTGAATGCATTTCATCGTAGAAATAATGTCCATTCAATTTATCCATTTTATCCAATTTATCTATTCAATTGTTGATAGATACTTGATGGGTTTATAGTTTTTGGATACTATTAATAAAACCACAATGAACATTCTTGTACAAATCTTTGTGTAGATAGCTGTCTGACTGAAAGCCTTTTTATATAAAAGGTCACAAAATCACTGTCACTTAGAAAACTGGAAAAGCAGGCATCTGGAGTCCAGCATCGGCCACTATGTGTAGATAGGATATTAGATTTCCAATTTATCAGCCACCACTACCGTACTTACAAAACGTTCCTTCACCAGTCAGTCATGTACACAGGCTATGCAGACACTTGATCGTGCGGTCCTAACCGTAGTCCTGACCTATCTTAAGTCAATAGTCGATGGGACAGGATGGGACTGGTTTTAGCTTTTAGCATCAGTAGTCTAACTCCCACGTGCCTGTCTCAAAATGATCAAAGAGTTTTGGAACTGGAGTGACTAAATTTCTCTCCTGAGTGACCAAATGGCTCTACTCCTCCTCTTCCAGGTCACCTGCTTCCTTGGTGAGAGAGAGATCTTGAGCCTGGCTCTTTTCTCTCATCCACACACACACTTTTAGCAGCCAAATCTCATTAGTAAGGAACTATTTCCCTGACGGCATGTGGGAGTATTTTTCCATCTGTTTTCAGGTAAATCAGAGGCACCCTCAGATATTCCAGACCCAAAGACAAAGAGAGTCATCTACTGATTCCTATCAATTTACAGAAATATTTGTTGGGTGGAGTCCCGCCTTAGAATTATATCTGGCCTATATAAAGAAAAACTGCAATCTCAGATCCCTTGCTGGTTCTCTACTTGCTGAGGGGAGCTTGGACTATTTTGAAAGGCAATGTAAACTGCCCCCTTTTTCTTAAGCATCCATGGACATTATTAGGAGGCAAAATGCTATGGAAAGAAGAATTTAAGCTTTTCTTTACTGTGGAGGGCCTGAAAAATCTGTATAGGGTATACTGTCTTCAGGAACTCTTTTCATTACACTACTATTTTAATCGACCCATCTAGATAGATGATAGATAGATGGTAGATTAGATAGATAGGTGATAGATTAATAGATACACACACATACAGAAGGCTTTGGTTCGGAGTGCTACAGCCCACTGGATTGCTGAGATGAAGCCCCCGCTCAAGGTGTGTGAGAGTTTGGTTAGGAGGAGGGAATGATGAGGGGAAACCTTCTGGAGGGAGAAGAGAAAATTTTTCTGAAGTGGAAGAGAGATCAAAGAGAGTTTGGGGCATAGACTTCCAAACAGGAGCTACACCTAGGAACCAGGGTACAGCCATGCGTCACTTCACTACACTATTGTGTTTACAGGACTTTTCTTTTCCATTAGACACTTGGAACCGTTATATTAAGCATCCATGATTTTAAATTGTTGCTGGTTTTGGATTCTTAATTTTATTTCCCTTTAGTTAATCGTAGACTTCAGTGACATCTAATACACAGCAGACTTGTGCAAGGGGTATTGTGTATAAACAAGGGAGGAAAAAATAACAAAGTCATTGAGGACAACAGGAGGGAAGGAACAGACTAGTTGTTTAAGGCAAATTATAGTGAAGAAGTTCCAGGCTTTTACCAGGTCAAAAGGGGAAAGTCCCAGGGGTGGTTGAAATTGGTAGTGAGATATAACTAAAATGAAAAAGCAGGGCCTGATCCAGGAAAAAAAAAAAATTTTTTTTCCCCAAACACTTTAAGAGAAGGCGACCATTGAAAAAGAGGCAGAGTGGCAGGTATTTAGGTTATCTATAGTTTTCATCCAATTTGGCTGCGTAACTCAGGTCAGAATTTCTCCCAGCTACTAACTACACCAAGTTTCACGGAGTCACGGTCTCCTACGGCAACGTTGTCTGCTTTGCTCAGGGGCTTTATCTTCAATTATTGCAAATTCCATTTGCAAAACAAATATTCTTTCCAGAATGTGTTTTATGCCATTTTAGAAACTGATAAAATTCTGAAATAACTCTATTCATTTGAATACTTTGATAATCATCCCAAATACACAAACTGAAATTTAACATAAAGCGTTAGAGATTGACAATACATGACAAAAGTTGTTTTGCGCATTCATAACAAATGAGTACAATGAACTTTGCTATTTAATAGTTCTGAGGGACTTTATTTTAACTAGTATCTTGTAACTAGAAGAGGGTATCCGTGTCTTCAAAAGAATCTCATTGAGTATGTCTGATCATTTAACTTTTGGGCAAGTTTGTCTCTGAGAGTATGTTTTAGTCAGTCAGTAGAGAGCAATCATTAGTGAATTCCCATATCCATCCATCAATTTCAAGTTGTAGCTCACACATTGCCCTAAATCCAACTCAGAAATTTATGGAAAAATTGTAGCACTTCTGACTTTTTAGAAACTTAGTTAAGATAGATTGAAGCCTATGAGGCAGAGGAGATAAAACACACCCTCTTATTTGTAAGTCAATCCAAATTAAGTATTTTTAGTTACAAATTTTAATCTAGTTTTCAACTAGATTATGGACTTTTAACCTTAAATTCTAAATAAAGTAATAATGTATAAATCTCTGCATCAGAACAATGATAATTTTTGTATATGAATTTACTTACAATTAATCCACAAAAGAAGCAGTTTGATTTGAATAAATAAAAAATTAAATTGTTTATATTTTATGGGCTTGTCTTAGTCTGTTTGGCTTGCATTAACAAAAATACCAGAGACTGGGTGGCTTAAGCAATAAACCTTGATTTCTCATAGTTCTAGAAGTTGGGAAGTACAAGATCAAATCATCAACAGTTTCAGTAACTGATGAGGGCTACTTCCTTGTTCACAGACCACTGTTTTCTCTCAGTGTCGTCACATGGGACCAGAGAGATCGCTCGTGTCTCTTCTTATAAGGGTACTAATACCATTCATGAGGGCTCCACCTTGATGATCTAATCACCTGCCAAATATCCTGCCTCCAAATGCCATCATATTAGGAATTTGAATTTCAACATATGAATTTGGGGGAGACATAACATTCAGTCCATTGCAGGGTTTATACATGAATATTTATGCACAAACATAACTAAACATATACCCTTGTTTCAATATACTTGTTTCAATAATAAAAACAAGTAAAATAAAGCATGCCAGTCAGCTTAATCAAAGAGATTATTTAATTCAGTAAGAAATATTGTTAATTTTCTAACTAGATAGTTAATTTCTTTTCTGACTATTCTTATCCACATGTAAGGTTTTCAGATAGATTTGAAATGGAAGAATGGTTGAAGATAACGAACAATTGCTTCTTGAATAGTCATGCCAACAATGTGACAGTTTGCATAGGGAAAAGCAAGAAAGAACACTCAATTATAAAAATAATATGGAGTTAATATTATCCAAGATCCTTATGTCAGATAATCTTTTGTCACATTGTCAGAGTCTGTACTTATTTTCCACCAATTCACAAAGCTGGGAAGACCATTCTGACCTTGTGGCACTTTCAGATTCCATGAATGGAAAGACGACAGGGTCCCACACATCACCTCTAATAGGCAGAGAAAACAGGTGTCCAGATGCACTGCTTGGGAGGAAGAACAAGGCTAAAAATGTTGACCTCGTGTGAACATGACTAACAGTCAATAGCATGGGCTTCACTGGCCAGGACTTACTCAGAGAACCCTACAGCACTTCCTTTTTGTAATAAAATATTTTCTAGGATGGGGGTGTGGAGTTGGGACACCCATCAGAAGAGATGAGTGTGATAGGAACTCGTGTCACTGTTGGAAAGTGAGCGAGCTGTGACATTGAGTGGGCCGTGACATTGACTGAAATAGATTCACTCAGGGAGACAAGTTAGGTATATCTTTGATCTTTTTATAAGCAGCTGGATAGAAAAAATTAAGCAGCAGGAAAGGAGGGACAGGATAAAAGAAAGTGTCTTTTCTCCTTTTTTATTCTTACAATGTCCTGATTCTTCAGCCTAGAGCTTTAAATATTTGTGCAACTTTCCTGGGAAACTGTCATCTCATAGTAATTTTGTATGTATTGAGCTCCTAAAGCTATGGATGCTTTATAAAGCTACAATGTAAATTTATGTCTCTCCATAATCCCTGTCACTTTCCCTGTCTCCACATAAAAAGCAAGAGATGTAACATTTCATTATTAATTACAGCAACAGCAAGCTGGCTGTCAGAGAGTCAAACCCGACATACTTCCCCCACCAAGCTGCTGAGCTTTCAGCCATTTACTCATTAAGCTCATGATGAGGATGGAGTTTTTAAAACCTGCTATTTTTAATGGACAGTAGGTCTTAAAAATCTGTCATAAATTGCTCAATTGAGGAAATCAAATGGCAAAGAGAGCAATCCAGGCTAAGAGCAAACAAATTGCACCATAAAAGGAAGTTGGGTCTTTAACTGAGCTTTCATTTTTACAAAGAATGTGAGGGCAACCCTGCAACTGTAAGTGGGCGCTGTGGGATTATTTAACTGAGAGCAGTTATTCACATTAAAGAGGCTGAACACACAGGGAAAAAAAATTCAAACCAAACCAAACCAAGACAAAGGACAAAAAGCACTTTAGGGTGATTTTGTTTCTTAAATAATAGGTTACTGGTAGTAAAAATGACTAAATCAAGTTCTAATGTGTATTTTACATAACATTTTAATAACAGACTACATAAGATGAAAGTGAATTTCAAGGTGACCACAAATCAAGTTAAGGATCTAAACATACAAAGGAATTTTCTCTCCCATCTAGTGAGAGATTTTAATAAATGCACATCAATTTGGATATTTTTTCATTTATTCACTCAAGATACATTCCTTGGTACCTATTATATGGTCCAGCTTTTTTTCTAAGCACTTTGGAACACAAGGATGAACTAAACAGAAAAACGTCTGTCCCTGAAGGAGGGAGATGGCAAAAAAGCCATCCGCATAATACATGGTACATTAAGTGGCGTATCTGAAAGGGATAAGTCATGAAAAAATAGGAAAACAAAGGCAGGTAAAAAGGGACTGGGAGGGCAGGTGTGGTAGTGGGAGAGGAGGAGGATACAAGCTTACCAGGAGATGTGAGAATCCCATTCATGAAGTGAGGGAGTTGGAAACACGAGCACTTGGAAAAAGAAAAGCTTTCCAGGTGGACTGATCACCTTAAAGGATCAATTTTACTGAGGAAAGCATAATTCCCAGTTTTTCTCAATAGAAGCTCCTGTAAACCAGGAGAGCAGAGGAGTGGCTAGCTGTGCGGTGTCCCCATATGAAAAACAGCTCTTTCTAGTATGGGTCAGGGCTCATCAAAAGACTAATCATGCCACCCTACGATAATCAGAGCCACAAAATATCTTTTAGAAGTCTATATTTGGCACCAAAATACCATTATAAAGAAGGATTTGTGTGTGTCTATTTGTGCACACGCTTGTGTCAACCTTAAATTATATACACATAATAACACTATATAAAAAGTTAATATTCCCATTGATGATATAACTTCTGCTTTACTCACACTGAGAGAAAATTTTTTCTACCATAGTAATGAATCATTTAGAGTTTTAGATCCCAGGCACCAACTTTACCTGGATAACGTATCTATGGAGTTGGAAAGAAAAAATACTTTGGTGACAGCATCATTGAAAAGATAAAAATTGGAGACAATCTGCTATGGTGATAGAGGTGATATCATTTAGGACCTGAAATCTTATCTAGGCAAAAATAAATGATTCTGGAATTGTATGCAAGAGAACAGGGAATGATCAGTAGCAAATAAACAAATATGTGCTGAAACCACTGAAGAAAAAAATGGCAAATTAAAGAATCATTCTAAAATCTAAGCATTTGTTAGTTTTAATCGTGAATGTCACTATATGAAACTCTCTTTATCCCAAACTTCCAGTATGATTTGCAAAGCACACTTGCTATTTCTAAGAGCCTCTTACAACTCAGAACTTGCTTTGTAACTTTTCTAAGAAGTAGTCTTGACAGCAAACACACATTGTATAAATTATAGGCTTTGTTTGTTTATTTTGTCATTAATTGGCATTCAAGTTTTAATAAGTTCTATGTGGTCCAGTGTACCAGTGTATGTGACCATGCACACATGCAAGTTATATTAGACCAGACAGTAAAATGTTGATATAATTGATATCATTCTGAATCTTTGTACAGGGTTTTTGAATCTCCTTGGACTGATATCCTTCTATATTCTCTCCGTCTTTTCTGTCTGTCTTTCTCTCCCCACTCTGGCAGTTTGGGTGCTGCTTTAGGACATTTACTAAATATACTCCTGTGTATTTCTCAGTGACTAGTGACAGTTAGATTCAATGACTGTTACCCTTTATTATAAGTTCCCCTTAACATTTGTGATTTTAAATGTGGAAAATAACCATGTACATTCATGGATGTATGTTCCTCTCAATCTCTTCCATCAATTTCCCAGGAATAAATTGGTACAATTTAAATCTTCACCTAACTATTCTCCTTCCATTGTAATTGGAACAGCATCTATTTTTAAAGTAAGGTCTATTCTTGCGCTGTTATTTTATTTCGGTAATTTATGGAGAACCCATTGCCCAAAACAGGCACATGGATGCTATAAATAAAGCAGTCTGATAATTGCTTAAACAAAACTGGGCTCGATGGACAGGCAATGAACCCTCGTTAAGGTGAGGCTAGAGATGCGTTTGCAACTTCTCTGAATAACCTTTTTTATTTCTCTTTAAACACTACTGAGCATTCCATAAAATGATAATTTTGAAAGATACCAGCACTTTGTTTAAACAAAGAATAAAATAAACATGTAATTGAGTTATATCTTATTAAGTTACACATTTAAATAAAAAACAGATATAAATATGAATTGGTGGAAAGATTATTCATATGGAAGCAATGAGATTTCCATTATAGAGCCAGAGATATTTCACACTGTAAAAGCTTGCTCCCTTTGTGGTAATTTTTATTTGCTATTTAAGTTCAGCTTAACCTTCCCTGTCCTCTAAAACTAAAAATAGCATTTGTGGTCTTTTATTGCTTTCATGCACAATTTAAACAAAATAGTTTAGTGTTTTAGCTTGGCTCAGGAATTGTAAAGATTTATGTGCTAAAGATTATTCACTTGTAAAATGGCCTATGTACTTCATCTGCAATGTAAACATTTTGAAAATAAAAAGAAAACTATGAAAGCTTTATTATATTTAATTTTATAATACAAAATATACGAAGATTGAAAACGATTATACTTAAGCCAATTCTGTCTCATAAGTGGATTTATTTAAATGTGTTTTTTTAATGTTTCTAAAAATTTTAGTTGCTTTTCCTTCTTAAAAATTTCTCCTAAAGTGGCTATATTGATGTTTTAAAGAAATAAAACTTGGGCAAATTAAAACAAAATGAAAATAAATGTGTTCTCTCTATATTTAGCAAAAGTCCTTCATTTTATTGTCTTTGAGCTCAATGGAAGCTTATGGAAATTAAGTTTAATTTTTAACACATCAAATGCATCTTTGAATATGAGTAAGAACAAACAGATTTTAAGCTATTTCTACAAGCTCTTAATTTTAACATTATGCAGACAGAAGCTGTAACTTAATATTTTGTTTCACTGTCAATTTATTCCTCTCCAATTTTTGACATGATAAATCCCATCTTTTTATTTTCAGTTATTAACTTATAAACAAGTAGGATGCATCCAAGTGCACAGAGAGGCTAGATATAAATGGAAATCCTATCAATTAACAAATATCAAATAACAAATATCAAATTAACAAATGTTCCTCCTTAATGTCAATCACAACATGACATCCTATAGATAAAGTATTCGGGTTACCAGGTATTCTTTAAAAATGTTCCTTCTAATAATTCGAAGTTTTGGTGAAATTTGAAATCTTCTAGTTTTTCCCCAAATACTACTTCCCTCTATTAAAAAAAAAAAAAAAACAGTAATAATAATTCTGGAAGGTTAACAACACTGGGGTTTATTAATTCTATTCTTATGATTTATATAGTTGTCAAGGCGGTCTTCATGTTAGTAAAAAAAATCCTGTATTCACCAGTTAATATATGCTCCTTTGTAGGTGAGTATTCGCAGTAGAAAGCCACTAATCAATCTGCAAAACTGGCATCATTAGTTAAGAAGAGCCTGTGTGTTTAAGTTGTAGGAGGTTTGCAGGAAGCATATGTGTTGGCAGAACTGTGTAATAAGGCATCTGCAATAGTTGACTACATTATGCTTCCATTCAGCTGGTGTCATCATTCTGTCACTTTCACCCATTCCATAATTTGCACGAAAAGAAAGCAAACTACAACAACTCTTTAAATTCTGGGAATGTATGGTAAACTGTCAGTTTCCCTTCTGTGAAGTTGTTTATCTCAGGATTTTACTTGGCACACAATTTCTCAATAGATGTAGCCCTCCTTCCCAAACGCAAAGGAAATCCCATTGATCAATGGGGATTGCAGCACTTATCAACATCAAAATGCAGACAGCTTAATTCCTTAGATTAGCATTTGGCTCAAACAGCCAAGGTTTCCTGAGAAACTACTATTAATATATTTTAAAGTATCCAATTTCTTTATCTTCCTCCTACCAGCTCAAAACATAAGCCAAGGCCATGCGTCTGCATCTTAATCACATTTGAGCATGAGAGCCATCTGCCGAAAGCCTGTCTCATTTGAAAGATATAAGAGATTGTAATATTTTAACATTTCCTACTGCCAAGTTGCTGAGCAATAAAACAATCTTGGCACTTTCCTGCCAGTTCATCATGAAGAACTACTTTAGTTTTGCAAGGTCTCTTGATGAAACAAAGGAAAGGCAGCTGGACCAAACAGCCTTTCAGAAACCTGTCGCCAAACAAATCACTGGAACTTTCACCCCTTTGCATGGCTAACTGAGACGGAGGCAGAGAGATCCTACGTACGGAGCGGCATAGAAAATCAACTCCTAAGTTTAGTGATTAAAATTGTACAATTATTAGCTCAGAGTTCTAGAATTATGCTCTTATCTCACATTACCTTTATCCAAGATAAACATAAGTGTGAAATGTTTACAGCTAAAGATACATTTCACATACTCTGGCACACTTGTCAAATGATGTATATTAGATTAGACGCCTATTTCGGCTCAATATTTACCTACATTTTAAAAGTTTGGATCAGAGAAATAATGCCAAAGCATATGCTGAATAGATAATTTCAAACAAAAGAAAGGGCGTAAGGTAAAAAAGCTGTAGTTCCCCTTTCACATAAGTCCAGTCTTACTTTTTGGTATGTATTTTTTTTTAATATTTACTATTTATTGAGTGCTTATATGCTAGGTTCTGTGTTAACCATTTCATTCATTTTTCTTTTAACATCTGTATTGGAGTATAATTGCTTTACAATGGTGTGGTAGTTTCTGCTTCATAACAAACTGAATCAGCTATACATATACATATATCCCCATATCTCCTCCCTCTTGCGTCTCCCTCCCACCCTCCCTATCCCACCCCTCTAGGTGGTCACAAAGCACCGAGCTGATCTCCCTGTGCTATGCGGCTGCTTCCCACTATCTATTTTACATTTCGTAGTGTATATATGTCCATGCCACTCTCTCACTTCGTCCCAGCTTACACTTCCCCCTCCCTGTGTCCTCAAGTCCATTCTCTACATCTGCATCTTTATCCCTGTCCTGCCCCTAGGTTCTTCAGAACGCTTTTTTTTTTTTTTTTTAAGATTCCATATATATGTGTTAGCATACAGTATTTGTTTTTCTCTTTCTGACTTACTTCACTCTGTATGACAGATTCTTGATCCATCCACCTCACTACAAATAACTCATTTTCGTTTCTTTTTATGGTCGAGTAACATTCCATTGTATATATGTGCCACATCTTCTTTATCCATTCATCTGTCGATGGACACTTAGGTTGCTTCCATATCCTGGCTATTGTAACTAGTGCTGCAATGAACATTGTGGTACATGACTCTTTTTGAATTATGGCTTTCTCACGGTATATGCCCAGTAGTGGGATTGCTGGGTCATATGGTAGTTCTATTTTTATTTTTTACAGAACCTCCATACTGTTCTCCATAGTGGCTGTATCCATTTACATTCCCACCAACAGTGCAAGAGGGTTCCCTTTTCTCCACACCCTCTCCAGCATTTACTGTTTCTAGATTTTTTGATGATGACCTTTCTGACTGGTGTGAGGTGATACCTCATTGTAGTTTTGATTTGCATTTCTCTAATGATTAGTGATGTTGAGCATCCTTTCACGTGTTTGCTGTCAATCTGTATATCTTCTTTGGAGAAATGTCTATTTAGGTCTTCTGCCCATTTTTGGATTGGATTGTTTGATTTTTTGATATTGAGCTGCATGAGCTACATGTATATTTTGGAGATTAATCATCTGTCAGTTGCTTCATTTGCAAATAATTTCTCCCATTCTGAGGGTTGTCTTTTCGTCTTGTTTATGGTCTCCTTTGCTGTGCAAAAGCTTTTAAGGTTCATTACCTCCCATTTGTTTATTTTTCTTTTTATTTCCATTTCTCTGGGGCGTGGGTCAAAAAGGATCTTGCTGTGATTTATGTCATAGAGTGTTCTGCCTATGTTTTCCTCTAAGAGTTTGATAGTGTCTGGCCTTACCTTTAGGTCTTTAATCCAGTTTGAGTTTATTTTTGTATATGGTATTAGGGAGTGTTGTAATTTCATTCTTTTACACATAGCTGTCCAGTTTTCCCAGCACCAGTTATTGAAGAGGCTGTCTTTTCTCCATTGTATATTCTTGCCTCCTTTATCAAAGATAAGCTGACCATATGTGCGTGGGTTTCTCTCTGGGCTTTCTGTCCTGTTCCATTGATCTGTATTTCTGTTTTTATGCCAGCACCATCCTGTCTTGATTACTGTAGCTTTGTAATATAGTCTGAAGTCAGGGAGCCTGATTCCTCCAGTTCCGTTTTTCTTTCTCAAGATTGCTTTGGTTATTCGGGGTCTTTTGTGTTGCCATACAAATTGTGAAATTTTTTGTTCTAGTTCTGTGAAAAATGCCACTGGTAGTTTGATAGGGATTGCACTGAATCTGTAGATTGCTTTGGGTAGTAGAGTCATTTTCACAATATTGATTCTTCCAATCGAAGAACATGATATATCTCGCCATCTGTTTGTATCATCTTTAATTTCTTTCATGAGTGTCTTGTAGTTCTCTGCATACAGGTCTTTTGTCTCCTTAGGTAGGTTTATTCCTAGGTATTTTATTCTTTTTGTTGCAGTGGTAAATGGGAGTGTTTCCTTAATTTCTCTTTCAGATTTTTCATCATTAGTGTATAGCAATGCAAGAGATTTCTGCACACTGATTTTGTATCCTGCTAATTTACCAAATTCATTGATTAGCTCTAGGAGTTTTCTGGTAGCATCTTTAGGATACTTTATGTATAGTATCATGTCATCTGCAGACAGTGACAGTTTTAATTCTTCTTTTCCGATTTGGATTCCTTTTATTTCTTTTTCTTCTCTGATTGCTGTGGCTAAAACTTGCAAAACTATGTTGAATAATGGGGATAGTGGGCAACCTTGTCTTGTTCCTGATCTTAATGGAAATTGTTTCAGTTTTTCACCACTGAGAATGATGTTGGCTGTGGGTTTGTCATAAATGGTCTTTATTATACTTAGGTACGTTCCCTCTATGCCTACTTTCTGGAGGGTTTTTATCATAAATCGGTGTTGAATTTTGTTGAAAGCTTTTTCTCCATCTATTGATGTGATCATATGGTTTTTATCCTTCAATTTGTTAATACGGTTTATCACATTGATTGATTTGCATATACTGAAGAATCCTTGCATTCCTGGGATAAATCCCACTTGATCATGGTGTATGATCCTTTGAATGTGCTGTTGGATTCTCTTTGCTAGTATTTTGCTGAGGATTTTTGCATCTATGTTCAATAGTGATATTGGCCTGTAGTTTTCTTTCTTTATGACATCTTTGTCTGGTTTTGGTATCAGGGTGATGGTGGCCTCATAGAATGCGTTTGGGAGTGTTCCTTCCTCTACTCTAGTCTGGAAGAGTTTGAGAAGGATACCTGTTAGCTCTTCTCTAAATCTTCGCCTGTGAAGCCATCTGGCCCTGGGCTTTTGTTTGCTGGAAGGTTTTTAATCACAGTTTCAATTCCAGTGCTTGTGATTGGTCTGTTCATATTTTCTATTTCTTCCTGGTTCAGTCTCAGAAGGTTGTGCTTTTCTAAAAATTTGTCCATTTCTTCCAGCTTGTCCAGTTTATTAGCATAGAGTTGCTTGTAGTAATCTCTCATGATCCTTTGTATTTCTGCAGTGTCAGTTGTTACTTCTCCTTTTTCATTTCTAACGCTATTGACTTGAGTCTTCTCCCTTTTTTTCCTGATGAGTCTGGCTAAAGGTTTATCAATTTCGTTTATCTTCTCAAAGAACCAGCTTTCAGTTTTATTGATATTTGCTATCATTTTCTTCATTTCTTTTTCATTTATTTCTGATCTGATCTTTATGATTTCTTTCCTTCTCCTAACTTTGGGTTTTTTTGGTTCTTCTTTCTCTAATTGCTTTAGGTGTAAGGTTAGGTTGTTTCTTTGAGATGTTTCTTGTTTCTTGAGGTAGGATTTCACTGCTATATACCTCCCTCTTAGAACTGCTTTTGCTGCATCCCATAGGTTTTGGGTCATTGTGTTTTCATTGTCATTTGCTTCTAGGTATTTTTTGATTTCCTCTTTGATCTCATGGTTATTTAGTAGTATTGTTTAGCCTCCATGTGTTTGTATATTTTACAGTTTTTTTACTGTAATTGATATCTAGTCTTATAGCGTTGTGGTTGGAAAAGACACTTTATACGATTTCCATTTTCTTAAATTTACCAAGGCTTGATTTGTGACCCAAGATATGATCTATCCTGGAGAATGTTCCATGAGCACTTGAGAAGAAAGTGTATTCTGTTGTTTCTGGATGGAATGTCCTATAAATATCAATTAAGTCCATCTTGTTTAATGTATCATTTTAAGCTTGTGTTTCCTTGTTTATTTTCATTATGAATGATTTGTCCATTGGTGAAAGTGGGGTGTTAAAATCCCCTACAATGATTGTGTTACTGTCAATTTCCCCTTTTATGGTTGTTAGCATTTGCCTTATGTATTGAGGTGTTCCGATGTTGGGTGCATAATTATTTACAATTGTTATATTTCTTCTTGGATTGATCCCTTGATCATTATGTAGTAGCCTTCTTTGTCTCTTGTAATAGTCTTCATTTTAAAGTCTATTTTGCCTGATATGAGAATTGCTACTCCAGCTTTCTTTTGACTTCCATTTGCATGGAATATCTTTTGCCATCCCCTCACTTTCAGCCTGTATGTGTCCCTAGGTCTGAAGTGGGTCTCTTGTAGACAGCATATATATGGGTCTTGTTTTTGTATCCATTCAGCCAGTCCATGTCTTTTGGTTGGAACATTTAATCCATTTACCTTTAATGTAATTATCAATATGTATGTGCCTATTACCATTTTCTTAATTGCTTTGGGTTTGTTATTGTACGTCTTTTCCTTCTCTTGTGTTTCGTGCCTAGAGAAGTTCCTTTAGCATTTGTTGTAAAGCCGGTTTGGTGGTGCTGAGTTCTCTTAGCTTTTGCTGGTCTATAAAGGTTTTAATTTCTCCATCAAATCTGAATGAGATCCTTGCTGGGTAGAGTAATCTTGGCTGTAGGTTTTTCCCTTTCAACACTTTAAATATGTCCTGCCACACCCTTCTGGCTTGCAGAGCTTCTGCTGAAAGATCAGCTGTTAACCTTATGGGGATTCCCTTGTATGTTATTTGTTGCTTTTCCCTTGCTGCTTTTAATATTTTTTCTTTGTATTTAATTTTTGATAGTTTGATTAATATGTGTCTTGGTGTGCTTCTCCTGGGATTTATCCTGTATGGGACTCTATGCGCTTCCTGGACCTGGGTGACTATTCCTTTCCCATATCAGGGAACTTTTCAACTATAATCTCTTCAAATATTTTCTCAGTCCCTTTCTTTTTCTCTTCTTCTTCTGGGACCCCTATAATTCAAATGTTGGTGCATTTAATGTTGTCCCAAAGGTCTCTGAGTCTGTCCTCAATTCTTTTCATTCTTTTTTTTTGTATTCTGATCTGTGATAGTTATTTCTGCTATTTTATCTTCCAGGTCACCTATCCATTCTTCTGCCTCAGTTATTCTGCTATTGATTCCTTCTAGAGAATTTTTAATTTAATTTATTGTGTTGTTCATCATTGTTTGTTTGCTCTTTAGTTCTTCTAGGTCCTTGTTAAATGTTTCTTGTATTTTCTCCATTCTATTTCCAAGATTGGATCATCTTTACTATCATTATTCTGAATTCTTTTTCAGGTAGACTGCCTATTTCCTCTTCATTTGTTAGGTCTGGTGGGTTTTTACCTTGCTCCTTCTGCTGTGTGTTTCTCTGTCTTCTCATTTTGCTTAACTTACTGTGTTTGGGGTCTCTTTTTCACAGTCTGCAGGTCCATAGTTCCTGTTGTTTTTGGTGTCTGCCCCCAGTGGCTAAGGTTGGTTCAGTGGGTTGTGTTGGCTTCCTGGTGGAGGGGACTGTTGCCTGTGTTCTGGTGGATGAGGCTGGATCTTGTCTTTCTGGTGGGCAGGACCGCATCTGGTGGTGTGCTTGGGGTGTCTGTGAACTTATTATGATTTTAGGCAGCCTCTCTGCTAATGGATGGGGTTGTGTTCCTGTCTTGCTAGTTTTTTTGGCATGGGGTGTCCAGCACTGAAGTTTGCTGGTCGTTGAGTGGAACTGGGTCTTAGAGTTGTGACGGAGATCTCTGGGAGAGCTCTCGCCAACTGATATTACAAGGGGCCAGGCAGTCTCTGGTGGACCAATGTCCTGAACTCGGATCTCCCACCTCAGAGGCTCAGGCCTGACAACTGGCCAGAGCACCAAGACCCTGTCAGCCATACAGCTCAGAAGAAAAGGGAGAAAAGAAAAGAAAAGAAACAAAAAAAGAAAGAAAGAAAGAAAGAAAGAAAGGAAGGAAGGAAGGAAGGAAAGAAGGAAGGAAGAAAGGAAGAAAGAAAGAAGGAAAAGAATAAATAAAATAAAGTTATTAAAATAAAAAAGTAAAAAAATCATTAAAAAAAATAATAAAAAAGTAATAAGAAAAAAGAAAAGAGCAACCAAACCAATAAACAAATCCACCACTGATAACAAGCACTAAAAACAATACTAAAAAAAAAATGAACAGACAGAACTGTAGGACAAATGGTAAAATCAAACCTCTACAGACAAAATCACACAAAGAAGCATACACACACATGCTCACAAAAAGAGAGAAAGGAAGAAAAAAAAAAAATATATATATATATATATATAAAGGAAGAGAGCAACCAAATCAGTAAAGAAATCTACCAATGATAATAACTTCTAAATACTAAACTAAGATAAACATAAAACTAGAAACAAATTAGATGCAGAAAGCAAACCCCAAGTCTACAGTTGCTCTCAAAGTCCACTGCCTCAGTTTTGGGATGATTTGTTCTCTATTCAGGTATGCCACAGTTGCAAGGTACATCAAGTTGATTGTGGAGATTTAATCCGCTTTTCCTGAGGCTGCTGGGAGAAATTTCCCTTTCACTTCTTTGTTCGCACAGCTCCTGGGGTTCTTCTTTGGGTTTGGCCCCATCTCTGCATGTAGGTCATCTGAGGGCATCTGTTCCCCACCCAGACAGGACGAGGTTAAAGGAGCAGCTGATTCAGGGGTTCTGGCTCACTCAGGCCGAGGGGAGGGAGGGGTACGGAATGCGGGCGAGCCTGCGGTGGCAGAGGCCGGCATGATGTTGCAACACCTGAGGCACGCCGTGTGTTCTCCCGGGGAAGTTGTCCCTGGACCATGGGACCCTGGCAGTGGCGGGCTGCACAGGCTCCCAGGAGGGGAGGTGTGGATAGTGACCTGTGCTTGCACACAGGCTTCTTGGTGGCTGCAGCAGCAGCCTTGGCGTTTCATGCCCGTCTCTGGGGTCCGCACTGATAGCTGCACTCACGCCCATCTCTGAAACTGGTTTAGGCAGTGCTCTGAATCTCTTCTCCTCGCACAGCCTGGAACAATGGTCTCTTGCCTCTTAGGCAGTTCCAGACTGTTTTCCCGGACTCCCTCCCAGCTAGCTGTGGCACACTAGCCCCCTTCAGGCTGTGTTCACGCAGCCAACCCCAGTCTTCTCCCTGGGATCTGACCTCCGAAGCCCGAGCCTCAGCTCCCAGACCCCACCTGCCCCGGCAGGTGAGCAGAAAAGCCTCTTGGGCTGGTGAGTGCTGGTCGGCACCGATCCTCTGTGCGGGAATCTCTCTCCTTTGACCTCTGCACCCCTGCTGCTGTGCTCTCCTCCATGGCTCCAAAGCTTCCTCACCCCCGCCACCCCCAGTCTCTGCCAGTGAAGGGGCTTCCTAGTGTGTGGAAACTTTTCCTCCTTCACAGCTCCCTCCCAGAGGTGTAGGTCCATCCCTATTTTTTTGTCTCTGTTTTTTCTTTTTTTCTTTTGCCCTACCCAGGTATGTGGGGAGTTCCTTGACTTTTGGGAAGTCTGAGGTCTTCTGTTAGCGTTCAGTAGGTGTTCTGTAGGAGTTGTTCCACATGTAGATGTATTTCTGATGTATTTGTGGGGAGGAAGGTGATCTCCACGTCTTACTCTTCCGCCATCTTGAAGGTCCTCCTGGTATGTATTTTTTCAGACCTTTCTCTGTCTACGTGTGTGTATGTGTGTGTCTATGTGTATTTCTGTGTGCATGTGTGTGTGTATATATATAAGCTAAGAATTTTATTCTATTGAATATAAATTACAGCAAAAATCAACAAATTTCTTTATTACTATTATTATTTTTATTAAAATTGAATCAGATTCTGAGTCCTCAACATGCCATTATGTGAACTAAGTTCTCCCCTTTCATCTCAGAGGAGTCAGAAAGTCTCAAAAGCTTTGATTTGCAGCAGAACATTTTGGCAAAGCCTCTGGGCTTAGAACACACTGGACCCCAAGGAAATGTCCTGCATGCAAACTTCCATCATCCCCTGGACTGGCCGCCTGTGTCCCCATCCTAAACATACTATACTTTCTTCTGCTTCAGTGTCTGTGGGCGCTGCCCCCACCCGCCCCCCTCACACTCCAGTGCTTTCACCCAGACAACACTTAGTCACCTTTCATCTCCGTCTGAAGCACGAAGCTTCCTTATGAAGCCCTCCTCTATCAACCCGGATGAAGTCAGGGACTGTCCCCCTAGTAATCAGCATGACACATATCTCCTTCATGACACTCCTCACACTTGTTTTTGCTGACTCTCTCCTCTCCTACAAAACTATAATCTCATGAGAGCAGGGCATAGTGCCAGACATTTATTCCTTAACTGATTGGATATTTATTGAACATTTACTATGGTGAAGCCATGTGTTGGATGTTAATGATAAAGTGATATGTTTTAATGGCATGATTCTCTATTTCTCACTGACGTTTCCTTTGAGACAGATGTGAACAGAAAGTTACCTTGATAATTACTTAATTAGAATGGTAGTAACATCTATGAAGGGAAAGTGTATGGTGTCCATGTGAGTATATGGAGCAAGTTAGTCCTCTAAGAAAGGTGGGTGTTTAGGGAGGTGTCCTGGAAGAAGTCAATTTAAGTCAAGACTTAAAGAGTAAATGGGATGGCATCAGGAGAAGGGAGGGTTCTTAGCTCCTTAGTGAAAATGGAAGGTGTGTGGAGTAAAGAGGTTACTGAGAAAGAGGTGATGGGCACATATTAGGGGCGAGAGGTACCACTAAGGCTAGGCTGGTCAACAAGGTTTTTATATTGTTAAACATTTTGATCTTTTTCCTAAAACTCTTGGGAAGCCATTAAGCAGTATTAAGCAGGTCAGTGAAATGAGTAGTTCTACAACTAGAAGACAGATAATGGTGGGTGTGGCCAAGAAGGTGAACACAAAGAGAATAGAATTGAAAAATATTTTGGAGTTAGAAATGGGAGACCTTAGTGATTGATTGAATGTGAAAGGTCTGGGTCAAGGAAGATAAAGGTAAAAATAATAATAAAAGCAATAGCTAACACTCATATAGCACCTGTTGGTACCAGTCACCATTTTAAGTGTTTCATATTTATTAGTTCATTTAATCCTCACAATAACCATCTAAAGTAGCACTGTTATTACTCTAATATCATATATGAGTGAAGGGTAGACATATTAAATAACTTTCCCAAAGTCATGCAGCCATATGAGTAGAGGTGTTATTCAAAATCCAGTGGTTTGGTTGCAGAATCTATCACGTAAATATTACTCACAGGTTTTTGGAATGAGAAATCAGGAAGATGGCAGTGCCATGATTTGAAGCAGAGAACACTGGACAAGTGAATCTGGGTTAAGCATAAGACTTGAATTTTGGATATGTTGAACTTGATGTGCCTTGAAATGTGCAAGCATTCTCAAGTTGAATGTGAGCAGGATATATCATTTGGGACTCATCAAAGTATAGATGATAACTAAAGCCATGAGATAAATGAGATCACCCAGGGTTACACTAGACAGTAGGAGAAGAGAAAGTCTCTGCTGAGTAGAGGAAGGAGGACTGGCACGGGACTCTGAGAAGGAATTGCTGAGTAGTAGAAAAAGCTGTCACAAGAACCAAAGAAAGACCTTCATCCAAGAGAGGACAGTCAACTGGTACATTGTAGGTTCTCAGAATATTTATTGACTTACTGATTGTTCATTAGGCTACACTTTAACATCTATATATTTTTACTAGAATGTTCGGTCACTTCTATTCAAGCACAAATCTATGATTGTGATCTATGAAGGGTTAGTCCTTTTATCCACTCTAGTCAGGGCACAATTTTAGGGAATAAATTATTTTCTCTAGAACAAAAGAATTTTCTTTCTTTCTCCATCCAATAAGTGGTTCAGACATATAATTAATTTCTAAGATCTAAAAAACAGTAAATCTTGAAAATCATATGTACTGCTTACAGTCTAATTCATTTCCGGAAAACAAGTAGATTTGGGTTAATATTAATCTTATCCAACTAATATGTAACTAGATTTTTGTACCAGTACAAAAATCCAACTAGATTTTTGTACTAAAGGTAAAATGAAAGATTGGAATTGAAGATTACAGTGTATTTTATTTGTTATAAAGAGGCATCTGCCCTATATCCAGTTTTAACCAATTGTCATGCTCTACCTGTTTAGTTAATAAGAATTACATTAAAATGTCCTCCAAACTCCCAACCTTGTTATAAGGTAAAAGTGGAAGTCTGTCAAAGGCTTAGTGATATCGACAGTCTGACATCAGTTATGCATATGTATTCCAGGAACAACTCACATCAGCCAAAATTAAATTTACATAGTTAAATATATAGAGTCATAACCAGGGGTCAGGTAAATTTTATGGCAAACATAGATAAATACCTTGCAATGTTATTTAAATTGAAGTCAATTTATCTGACTTCAGGGACACGCAATTTTCTGATATAGCCACGTCACAAGATTTTAAATTCCTTTCTGAAAATGTTTTCCATCTTATTATTTTGGCCTCCCAGAAAGTACCTAGAACTTGTATGGAGTAACATAGGGTTGCTTCTCAGCTAATCACTCAGTTTGAAGAATATGTGAATACATGAAAGAATTAATGACTAATTTGTGATATAAACTAAAAAGTATTGGAGAAAATTTATTGAAATATTTGATCCGATTATTGAAACCTATCAAAATTATCTTAAGTAAACTTCTTGAACATGTAATTTAGTATTTTCTCTAGATTCCTGGAAAAATTAGTTACAAATTGAGCTGAGAAAAAGAAATATCCCAATAACTTACATAGTCTATTTTCATATAGTATCAATGTTTCATAAATGATAGAGAAATATGACTTTTTTTTTTTTCTCCTTCAATTATCCACTATCTCTTGTGCCACTATTTTCTTTCTTTATTCCAGGTCATTCCTAAAAGCTTTCGAATAATGCTGAGGTTTCTTCTATATTTCTTTAAAATTCATTGAACTTGTTCATAATTTCTAATTCAACAATCAGTCCATCAGCAAACTGTTGACTTTTCCTTATAAACATGTGGGACCACTTCTGATTCCATCTTATATTTTATGTTAGGGGAAGCCACCATCTCCTTTCACGTGATTTATTACAGTAACCTCTTATATTGTGTCCTGCCCTGGCTCCCTAGCATAATTTCTTCCCATTGTAGCCAGTGACTATTTTTAAATGTAAATCAGATTATGCCCTCCCCTGCTTACAACCCTCCATTGGCATCCCATCACACTTAGATTAAAATTTAGCAATTCATGGTGACCTAAAGGAATATTATATGATCCAACGTGTGCCTACGTCTCTGAGTTTAATTGCTTTCTCTTCCCTCTGGCTCCCGCATTCCAGTTCTGCTGACCTTCTCCCTGTTTCTTTAATAGGTCAAGCTCATCCTTGCCTCACGACAATAATTTTTCTCTGCCTTCTACCAGAAAAAACCCTCTCTGAAATCAGTATTAAGATCTCTGCTCAAACACCCTCTTAAAAGAAACCCTGTCACTTACTCAACTTGCTTTAGCTTTCTTCATTGTTTTTATCAATACTTACTATCATATTATACTTATTTACCTTCCTGTTTTCCTTCTTTCTTTCTCTTGCTATAATGCAAGCTCCTTGAAATCGGACTCCTTGTCTTTTGTTTTTTATCGTTGCATGTGCCATCTACATGAATGAATTAATGAATCACTGAAGACTTCTGATTGTCCTATCTAGTGACTATTCTTCCTGTTATTCTCCAATCCAAGAAATAACAAACTTTTCACATTTTAAGTTCATAATTTTGGGCTTTTTTACAAAATGAAATATAAAATTGAGAAAATGATATTTAAATGGTAATCATTTTTTTCAACTTACCTTAATTCAAATGGTAATCATTTTCCGTATTTTCTTATGTATGCATTGAGTGTCAATTGAAATCATTGTTATTTGAGTTCCATGAAATTTATATTTTATGTAATTTTTAAACTATCTGGTCAAATAAACTATGTATTCTTTAGAATCAAATCAGATTATGGCAATCCGGTAAAATTTAACTGAATTTCTAGGTAAAGAGACTAAGTTTATACTATAAAAAGGTAAATAGAATCCCAGAGCTGAACTGAAGCACAAAAATCCTTCATTATTTTACAGAGGAAGACACTAAAACTCTGAGTAGTTTAATTACTTATTCAAAGAGGTGAGGGATTCTGGAAATGTGGTGACTTGAATATAGTTTCCTTCAACCCCATGTCAAGAGAGTTGCCTTTTGTGAGAAAAGGGCTACTGCCATTTGCAATAAAATCATATACTAAAATCATATATATACAACTGTGTAAAAATAATTGTGCATGTATGTGTGTATGTACATCAAAATATAAAATTAAATTATTAAATTTTATCCAGAGCCATACAATTAGTTATTAGGGGTTCTAGGATCATATCGTGTCAACTTTTTATGAGGTCTCTATTCTTTCCAATGGATTTTCAGCATTCACGAAGGAGGTTCTTAACTATTTACTGAAATATTGTGAGTGCTGGTTGAATCAGCCTGCCACCTTGATCCTGATAGGTACTCAACAAATTCAAATTGTCTCCAAACAAGTAAAACTCTAGTTATTCCCTTTGTGATGCTTTTGCCCTTGATGTGTTTTTATGAATCCCTGTTCTCTAACTCTTCCTAAGAATAAATACACTTATCTATCCATTTCTTAACCCATGAGCTAGGAATAGGGATAGAGACAGAGGGAGAATGGAAGGGTAATGACAGATAATGGCAAAATAAACATGAGAATGTACAGTCAAGTACCTAATTTCTAAAGTCTGGTGAACTACAGCAGAAAGCACTTTGTTGAATCAACAGTTTCAAGGCAGTCACACAGTAGGGACATAGCAGGCATAAAATAAACATTTTTTGAAAGATGAAGCAATGCATTGATTAAGGAATGAATTACCATACTCACAGATAAGTAGAGAAAGAGAAGATCTAAGAGTTGAAATTGAGAGTATAGAAAGTTCTGGAGCACCACGTAGTTCAGAAATTCAATCTGAACATATTTCATTTCAGGGACTTGCAATAGATATACAGAAATTGCCCACCTCTTTCCATCATACAATTCTTACCATTTAAACATTTTTTTCTAGCAAGAACGTGTACCTGGGTTATACAAATATACTTTACCCAAATATGATTCTAATAGTTGCAAACACCTAATCATAATGACCCACAAAGCAAGCAATATATTTTTAACATTAGAATTCTGATCAACATGTGTTAATAAAGACGTGGTGACCCATAACACCATTTAACTACTCTTAGAGGGCATTATAACACAAATTCTCCTGTTGATGGTGTATTTAAGTGTTTAATCTTGCAATAATATCAATTAAATACATATGAAGTACCTTATATTAAGTACTCAAGTGAAAGTGCCTATAACATCACCATTAAAATGCAAGATTAATATACGGAAACTTGTTGTGTTTCTATACACTAATATTGAAATAACAGAATGAGAAAGTAAAAAAAAAAAAATTTTTTTTCTTTAAAATTACATCAAAAATACCCAGGAGTGGACTTCCCTGGTGGTGCAGTGGTTAAGAATCCACCTGCCAATGCAGGGGACACAGGTTTGAGCCCTGGTCCGGGAAGATACCACATGCCTCGGAGCAACTAAGCCTGTGCGCCACAACTACTAAGCCTGCATGCCACAACTACTGAAGTCCATGCGCCTAGAGCCCATGCTCCCCAACAAGAGAAGCCACCACAGTGAGAAGCTGTGCGCCGTCAGAAGAGTAGCCCCCACTCACCGCAACTAGAGAAAGCCTGCGTGCAGCAACACAGACCCAACACAGCCCCAAATAAATGAATAAATAAATAAAAATTAAAAAACAAATACCCAAGAGTAAAGTTAACCAAGGAGGTGAAGGACTTAAACTCTGAAAATTATAAAACATTGATGAAGGAAATTGCAGATGATTAAAAGAAATGGAAAGATATACCATGCTCTAGGATTACAAGAATTAATATTATTAAAATGGCTGTACTACCCAAAGTAATCTACAGACTTAACACAATCCCTGTCAGAATACCCAGAACATTTTTCACAGAACTAGATCAAATAATCCTAAAATTTATATGGAACCACAAAAGATCCTGAATTGCCAAAGCAATCATGAGAAAAAAGAACAAAGCTGGAGATATAACCCTCCCGGTCTTCAGACTGTACTGCGAAGCTACAGTAATCAAAACAGCATGGTATTGGCACAAAAACAGACACAAAGACCAATGGAAAAGAATAGAGAGCCCAGAAATAAACCCACACACTTTGGGCCTATTAATCTACGTCAAAGTAGGCAAGAATATAGAATGCAGAAAAGACAGTCTCATCGACAAGTGGTACTGGGAAAACTGGACAGTCACATGTAAACCAATGATATTAAAACATTCCCTCACACCATATACAAAAATAAACTCAAAATACTTTAAAGGCCTAAATGTAAGACATGAAACCACAAAACTCCTGGAAGAGTGAAACACTGTTTGACATAAATCATAGCAATATTTTTTTCTTGGGTCATTCTCCAAAGGCAAAATAAATAAAAGCAAAAATAAACAAATGGGACCTAATTAAACTTAAAAGCTTTTGCACAGCAAAGGAAACCATCCACAAAACAAAAAGACAACCTATGGAATGGGAGAAAATATTCTCAAATGATGCAACTGACAAGGGTTTAATATCCAAAATACACTAACAGCTCATACAACTCAATTACAAAACAAACAAATAACACACACAAAAAATGGACAAAGCACTTGAATAGACATTTTTCCAAAGAAGACATACAGATAGCCAACAAACACATGAAAAGATGCTCAACATTGCTAATTATTAGAGAATTGCAAATAGAAACCACAGCAAGGTATCTCACACCAATCAGAATGGCTATCATCAAAAAGTCTACAAAAAACAAATGTTGGAGAGGATGTGGAGAAAGGGAAACTCTCGTACACTGTTGCTGGGAATGTAAATTGGTGCAGACACTATGGAAAACAGTATGGAGATTCCTTATAAAACTGAATATAGAACTGCCATATGGGTATCTATCTGGAAAGAGTGAAAACAGTAATTTGAAAAGATACATGCACCCACCACAATTTTCATAGCAGCACTATTTACAATAGCCAAGACATGGAAGCAACCTAAGCACCCATTAACAGAAGATTATGTATATATGTAATATACCACATCTTCTTAAGCCTATATATTTATCTACATAGTGAAATATTATTCAGCCATAAGATAGAATGAACTACTTTCATTTGCAGCAATGCAGATGGACCTAGAGAATATTATGCTTAGAGACATAAGTCAGACAAGAAAAACAAATACTATGTGATATCACTTATATGTGGAACCTTAAAAAATGTACAAATGAATGTGTATACGAAACAGAAACAGACTCCCAGATATAGAAAACAAACTTGTGATTACCAAAGGAGAGAGTGAAGGAGGACAATTTAGGACTTTGGGATTAACAGATACAAACTGTTATATATAAAATAGATAAACAACAGGGATATTCTTATAGCACAGGGAATTATACCCATTACCTTGTAATAGCCTATAATGGAATATAATCTTCGAAAATACTGACTCACTAAGGTGAAGACCTGAACCTAACACAATATTGTAAATCAACCACACTTCAATTAAAAAATATTAATCTGCTAGAGAGAGCCATGGAAAATTTCTTGTTATAGGTATCTTAATATTTTCCCTTTTATCCATCAGGATTATATTTTCAAATTTTCATACAGTTTAGCAACAAATTGAATCAAGGACTTAAAAATGTTTAACACAAAATGAATAAATATTCTGTATTAATATAATTTTAGAAAGAAAACATAGACACAATAATTTGGAAACAAAAAATATATTTATAACTTTGTGTTTTATGACCCCCATTCCATTATTTTATACTATTTTCTAATAATTGTAGACCGTTAGCTTCCAAATTAAGGGAGGAGAGTATATTAGTAACCAGGAAGTAGGTCATCTGTAGGTGAGAGGGAGATATGTCTTTATTCAAGTAAAATTGAAAACATTGAAAATGCCCCCAACTTAATGCTTACTTTTAATATTTCCTAATAATAGACAAAGAAAAATAATTATATATTCAAATCTGGTAGATAGGTGGTTTTGCTCTTACAACAAAGCAGTGCTGAGGTGGTTTCTTTCTTGAACAGTTATATCATCTTTACCTTGTTTCACTGGAAAGCAAAAGCCTCCTGGGAAGCTGTGAATTTTCTATTTACACATCCACATAAACAAGCCAAGACCATATAAAAAAGGGCTATCTTAGCCATAACCTTCAGGGAGGTCCAGAAATGATGGTTACTGCAAATGGATGTATATAATACATGTATATATAGATACATCTTTATGATATTGTTTCTTTAAATGTGTTCTTACAGAAACTTAACTTCGCGCACCCAGTCTTAGCTTCTCAGAAATTCATCTACTGTAAAAATTAAGTAACATCTTATTCCCATACGTGCTTGTTATTCCCATTCTCTATCCTATTTTGCTTCCATAGAAGATCTTTCAGCCAAATTAAATTCCAGGGCCATTTTCTTAGTGAACCAATGTCATTTGATGAACAATAGTCATTTTCTTAGGGAGCAGGCTAGACATCTGTCTCCAACTTTTCACTCAGTTTACAATACTTTCTGGGTCCCTTTTGGTGAAGTTTGTTTTCTCTTTCCCTGCCCCCCCACTCAACATTAAAATTCAAGGTAAGTTATTGACGAAGTGGCACTGGCAGAAGTCACACTTGCCCTATCAAGAACAAAAGGGAACTGGAATCGCCAGGATTTGCCCTATCAGGAAAAAAGAGACTAGTAATTGCTAGGAACAGGCATCGGTTATTAATAACAAGTCTCTATTCTTTTTAGAGTATCTTGCATAGCACCTATCTGGCAGTAGTCAGGATAACCCATGGTATAATCAGGATAACCAGATTCATGATGTCTAGTTTTCCATCCTGACAGTCTCATACCCTTAATGTCTACCCTTAAGTACACAAACCATGACATTTTTCTCTGCTCTCTGATTTCCTAACTGGTACATTTGCTCCACTGGGATTTTGTTCCTAAACAGTGTCTACTTCTTCGTCACCACATACAAATCTATCACATCACATACTTGAAGACTTGCCCTGTGATTGAAAGAATGATGCTTGTTTATGTCAACTGCCTAAACCTTTGCGCGTCATTCACCTGTCATTATTGCTGCTTCTATAACTAACAGCTACCATTTATTAAGCACTTGACATTATTCTAAGTTCCTTACATACATTGTCTCACTTAATACTCATGCTCCTCTGAGCTGTGGATCATGCATGGCCACTGTCCAGATTCCTTCACTGAAATCATCATGGATTTTAGTTCATTTTTATGTATTTTAGTCTTTTCCTGCTTTATTGAGTTATAATTGACGTGTAGCATTGTGTAAGTTTATGGTGTAAAGTGTATTGATTTGATGCATTTATAAATTGAAAAATGGCTACCACCATAATACTTAGACTTCGAAAGGGAACTTGACCAGTATCATACAATACAGATAGAAATGTTTTTGAGGGTGTCTGTGTTAGTTTCCGAGGCCTGATATAACAAATCACCACAAATTTGGCAGCTTCAAATAACAGAAATGTATTTTCTCACAGTTTAGGAGACCAGGAGACTAAAATCAAAGTGTCCGTAAAGTCAGTTCCTTCTTGAGGCTCTTAGGGAAACTGCTCAGTCCCTTTCGCCTGGCTTCTGGTGGTTGCCTTGGTTTATAGCTACATCACTCCAATATCTAACTATATCATCAAATGACCTTCCTCCTATTATGTCTTCTATGTGTCTCTGGATCTAAACCCCTCTCTCTTTCCTCTTTTAAAGTCACTAATCATCGGATTTAGGGCCCACCCTAATCCAGTATGATCTCATCTTAACTTGATTATATCTGTAAATAGTTTATTTCCAAATAAGGTTATCTTCCCTGGTTCCAGGGATTAGGATATGATCATATATTTGGGGGGACAAAATTCAACCCACAGCAATGTCTGACTTCAAGCTGCATGCTCAATTATATAGTATGCTGCTCCAAACTATACTGCTTTACTGGTTGTCTCCCTTTTAAAGGCCTGCGAGGGTCTCCATCATACTGCTTCCCTGTATCCATTTTACTTGCCTTGCTTTCTATGTTTTTCTAGACTCAATTTCAAGGCACCCATAGTAAGAATTTGAGAAAAATATATTATACAATCACTCAGCTAACTCAGGATAAGCAGTGCTTCCCCTGACTTAGTCCTATAGTTTGTTCTGCCTTGTGGACCCCTAGAAAACTTTCTCACTTGAGTTTCAGTAGGAGATCTTTACTTCTATACATCCGATTTGATGATTTCCAAATTCAATAGAATAGCTAAAAATTTATCAGGCATAAGTGTTAGGGCAGAGAGAGCTGTGCTTAGTTAGCTCTTCCAGTAGGGTGTATCTTTGCTAGTTACTCGATTAGAAACATAGTTGCCCCCTCTAGATAGAAAAAAATCTGAAAAACAAACCTGCTGTGAGTTGGCTCAAGCTGAGGAGCATGTGTCTTGGTGATGAGAGAAGAGATGAAATTTTACCCTTGAAGACTACCTCCGTAAGATGCCATTGTGCAGTACACATACTGCACAACTGTGCAGGATGGTCCTGGTTTAAGCTCAGAGATAAGCAGACTTCTTCAGTAAGAAAATGAGACTTTAACACCTTGCATAAATATTTAATATATATTAAGCACTTATTGCATTTCAGTGCATTACGTGAATTAATCCATTTAGTATTTATTCCTGCTGAATGAATCTATATACACCATTTTACTCATGTGGAAACCGAGACACAGAGAGGTTAAATGACTTGCCTAAGGTCATATAGACTTTAAATGGTAGTTTGGCATTTCAAATATGTGCAGCCAGACACCCAAACTGATGAATGGAATTAAAATAAATGTAAGAACCTGGGACTACTGAAAAAGGGAAAATAAGCAATAAGTGGGAGACATTATTAAGTCAAGAAACTCACTTTGTGAGATATTGGCTTAGAGCGTCATAAGCTTGTGATAGGGCTTATTTTTTTAAAAAAGTATAAAATTGAGAAACCGTTCTATGAGTTTTAGATAAAGATCTTAACAGTTTTTGTATCAGGCTGAAATCTTTTCTTCAAAGGTGAAATCAGAAAAGGGGTTAGCCCTTTGATTTCTTTACAATTTTTCTACTACCAATAGAAACAAGTAGTGAAACAAGTAATTCCCAAATTAAGAGCTTATTAGGCCAGTCGGTCCTCACTTTCCTAATTGTAGAGAAAATTATTTTAAAAGTAATTTTCCCCGCAGAAGCAATTCCAAAGGAGAAGATTAAATACACAGAGACTATGATTCAGTTAAAAAATAAATAAATAAAGGAAAAACAGCTTTTAAAGGAGAGTAACTGAAAACTGTTAAAGTCAATATATTTAATTACTAAGATTTTACTGTATATTTTAGCCGCTTGAAAAATAATGTTTCCAATTCACACAGTATCTGATCTAATAGTCTCAACTTCTGAAAATAGATAATTAAAATACAAGAAGGTTTTGATAGTGCAGTGTGACCACTATTGTACATTTGGGAAACTAGCACAAGAGTCCATTTTAATCGTGAGGCTCTGTCCTCCAGGAGAGAAAAGCAAGCACACAGCTAACTCCAGATCCATGTTGTCCTTCAATAAGAACACTAACTCATGGGCCATGGGGCTGCCAAGTCTTCCCTATCTCATTCTAGACTTTCTGTCTGACCTGACCATCCTCCCGGAAGACTGGATCCTCAATTCAGGACTTTGCCTCCATGAAGTCAATGCTGGGATCCAGAGTAAAGGAAACACGGAGAAGTTTCCAGCCCCATTCTCCCTTGTCTACATCCATCAATGAAAAACATTAAAATAAAACAGCTATTGTTTATTGATTACTTATTTATCTAGCAGACAATGTGTTGAACACTTAGGCATGACTTAATTCTTAAAGAATATTTGGTAGTTTATCTCTGTTTTACAGAAGTGTGAAATGATACGGAGTCAGGATGAAGTGACTTGCCTAAGGCCATAGTGTCAAACAAGGAATTTATATTCACCTTTAAATTTAATGTGCAGATGAATCACCTAAAGTTCTTGATAAAATGTAGATGCTGGTTCAGAAGATCTGGGTTTGGGTTTAAAATTCTGCATTTCTAACAAGACCCTAGGTGATGTTCTTATTACAGTCACAGGTTTCACTTGGGGTGACTAGGGTCCTCGCCACATTGATCGTTTTCCAGTTAGAATACGTAACTGGTCTTTGGGTTTTGAAGCTCTATGAAACCATGAAGGGAGAGATAAGTATATGAGCTCTGCCATCAAACTTCTTGGTTTTCTATTCTGGATTTGAAACTTAGTAACTATTTTCGCCTTGAGGAAATCATTTAAACTCTCAAAGCCTCAGTTTCTTCATTTGAAAAGTTGGAGTTATAGTAAAACCATCTCACACTGCAGCTGTAAAGACCAAATTAGAAAATCTATGTAAATAGAAGAACAATGCCTGGCATAGTAAGTGTTCAATATGTATCAACTGATATTTTTAACTTAAAAAATAATGGCTTAGAAAATTCAAGAAATAGAGTCTTTAGCTGAAATTCCTCAACTCATATAACACCGTATTATTTGTCTACAGTTATGTAAAACATCGCTGTGAACGTAGCCAGCTGAAACAACACAAATTTATAATTGAGCCATTTCTCTTGGCCAGGATTCTGGTACATTTTAGCTGGGTCTTCTTCTCAGGGTCTCCTAAGGTTGAAACCAAAGCGTTGGTCAGAGACATCCTCACCTGGAGGCTTGAATAGGAAATGATCTCTTCCATATCCCCTTAGGCGGTTGGCAGAATTAATTTCCCTGTGGTTGTAGAACTAAAGTCCCCATTGTCTTGCTAGCTATCAGCTAGTGACTGAACTCAGTTCCTAGAGGCTGCTTTCAGGTTGTGCCCTACGTCCATCCATCTCAGCACTAAAGAACCTCCTTCATATTGAACCTCTACCACACGTCAAATCTCTCTGATTCCCCTTCAGATCCCAACCAGAGAAAACTCTCTGCTCTTAAAGGGCTGTGTGATTAAATCATATCTTATTTTAAGATCAACTGTGCCATATACCAACACCAAATCACAGGAGTAAGATGTCAGAATCCTATCCCCAGGATTATGCAAGGAATGTACCACAGTAAGAGGGAAATCTTGGGGGCCAAGTTAGATTATTGATTACAGCAAGCATAAAGAGGGCCACCATATAAATAGAGAACTGAAAACTCTTAACTTTTCAAGTAAAAAAATAAAAATTTTAATTTGATCCAAAATATTAAGAAACATGCATAGTTTGACATTTAGTGTTTTAAGCAGATATAAAGATCTTTTAAACAAGGTACCATTCAGTCCCAATATTAGAGAACAGTTGAGAATACTCAGTATTGTAGAGAAACATGATTTTCTTGGAATGATATATTTTGTGCATGTTTGGGGTTTTGGAACAGATCGTTGAATATAAGATGCTTTAAAGTACTTGAAAATATCTAAAAATAAAGGAAATGTTTTTACAGAAGGAAAGAAGTTGATATTGAATGAGAAGTATTACATAAGCATCATTAATGTGTTTAAAGAAATACGCTCCCAACAATAGGAGGAAAGAAAGGCAACACTGATTAAAAAAAGATTTACAGACATGAGTTGCATTTACTTGTTTTATGAACTGGAACAATTCTCTGCCTTCTAGAATTGGAGAATATGCAACGACTCATCCTGCCTTATGGGCATTTCAGAGCTTTTAATCTAATAAAACCTATATGTCAGCTGGTAGCATGTCAGGGTCTCATTACCCTGCTTCCTCGGTGCTTGATGTGGATGGTTAAGTCCTGGCTGGCACAGATGTCCCCCTTGGGGTTCCCTGAGGTGGAGCTGTGCAGGTTTGCATCTTTACTTACTGACAAAAAAGGGAAAAAGATAACATTAAATATTCCACTCCTGTTTTCACTTAAGCATTCACTAAGAACGATGGGAGTGGAGATTATGTGGAGGGCCTAAGGACTGTGCACGAACAAGCTCTCTATCTTCTATGTCTCATCAGAAGTCAGTTTCTAACTGTATTCGGTAGGCAAGCAGGCTCCCTCTTTTCATAATATCGCCTAAGCTTACTCAGAGATCACCAGCAAACTAGCTTAGCCTAAGTGGACCAACTAATAAAACAAAAGTAAATTTAAATGGTACTTTAATGAGAAAAAAAAAATATTGCAAAGAGAAGTGACAGAGACTTTTAAATATAATTTAGTTAACATGATTTTTATTATTAAATGATATTTGCCTAGGAAGTCTTATGCGACTTGCAAAGAAATAATACATATTAGGGAGTCCTCCTTGGAATATTTTATTTTATGGCGCCACATCTACCTATGCTCAAGGAAGAAAATAAAATAATGGAGTATGTTTGGTCTTTAAGTCATTGAGAAAAAAATTTTAAAGACCACATGCATCATTTAATTTAGCCAAACAATAAATGTGATCAAAAATATACAATTTTTACATAAAATACTAAGCAGCTGGCTGAACTTTGCTAGCATTTTAAACCTTTAAATTATTAAGAAAACACTTCAATGAACACTAGAGAACTGAGAAGTTTTCAAGTAAAATTATAACTGTACTTCATCTCACATTGTCTTAGCCTTTTTTGACATTTTAATTGCTGTGCCATTTTTCACTAAGATAGCAAGTGTTTTTTTTTACATATGCATGATGTAGCTTGTGTTAATGGGTATCGATTGAAGTATAGATGGAGATGCAAGGATGCTGGAATTTTCCCCACTGTGACCCCATTAAATATCTCTCTCTCTCTCTCCTCTTTTTTTTCCTTTTAAATTAAGGAAAGAAAACATGTAGTTTTAAATATGTCTCTATGCTACATGAACTCTAGTATTTATAGGTGGAAAAAACACAGAGTTTAACAAAAGGAAAACTAGAAAGCATCCACTTCACAAACTTGTCTTTCATTTCTACATGGGAAACACTGCAGAAAAATCAATAACTCCCTTTAAGTCAAGTGATCTAGTTGCTTCTGAGAAATTTATATCTCCCTAACAGGTAGTTTGTAAGGTCCAGTTCACTTGGGTCACAGGAGTCCACGTAATTTGCATCTTGAGCAATTTCTCTCTTTCCTTCTACCTGTTCTATGAGGAAGGAAGATTGAACCTGGTCATAAAGAGGAGCTCATTATGTCTCAGCTGAGAAGAGTAATTTTGTAGGTGTTCCTACAGTTCAAGAGTATCATACAATGATAATATTTTCTCATAGATCTGCAAACCTACACATACACCAGGAAATGAAAGTAACAGACACGGAGGCATATATGATGCATCTGACCTGACATTCACCAAATAAAACTGAAGTGTTCCATCGAGGTCATTGGTGAAATATGATCTCAAGATAGATATACAGATCATTTGCCAACGAATGTACAAGAGGGAAGGATATTTACGGTACTTTTTATAAATCTGAAAAAAAGTCCCCTATATTTAATCTGCCGTTTAAAATTTATGTCTAAATCTCAAATAAATGTTTATGTTATTACCTAATAATAATATCTGGAATATGTTTTTTCTAGTTTGTGCAGTAATTTTAGTTTAAAAATAAATAGAAACCAAGAAGGAAATGCTGAAATATTTTTGAATCAAAAAATGCAATAGCATTAATTATTATATCTTTTGTATAGCTATTTGAATCTCACTTACTGTTAAACATGAGTCTATTGGGATGCCAATCTAAATAAATATCTGAAAATAAATAAATAAATAAATAAATAAATAAATAAATAAATATCTGACATGGAGTCTAGAATCCACTGTATTCCATGGACTTCCCTGGTGGCACAGCAATTAAGAATCCACCTGCCAAGGCAGGGGACACGGGTTCGAGCCCTGGTCCGGGAAGATGCCACATGCCGCGGTACAACTAAGCCTGTGCGCCACAACTACTGAGCCCGCGCTCTACAGCCCGCAAGCCACAGCTACTGAGCCCACATGCCACAACTACTGAAGCCTGTGCACCTAGAGCCCGTGCTCCACAACAAGAGAAGCCACCTTACTGAGAAGCCCGTGCACCGCAACGAAGAGTAGCCCCTGCTCGCCACAACTAGAGAAAGCCCATGCGCAGCAACGAAGACCCAAAGCAGCCAAATAAATTAAATAAATTTATTACTTAAAAAAAAAATCCACTGTATTCCAATGTTTTCTCTCAAGGATAAAGATTATAATGAGACTCAAACATATTAATGTTTATCTTTCTTTCATGGAAAATAATGTCTAGGTGTAGATGAAATATACTATTAAAACTCACTGAATTGTATTCAAACCCAGTATTTTGGGTCTGACATATAAAATAGAGGGAGACAACTACTTATAATGGGTTCTGTATATCCATTTCGTAGTTTTTTTCTTTACAATTTGGGCTAAATCTCCTTTTGAAAAAAGATTATGTTATTTAGGGACCTACATTAACCCAGAAAAGTCTATTTAATACCACTGAACTTGAATACTAATAACCCTGGCCTAAGTTGTGATTCCTGGAAGCAGCCTACTGTATCTTACAAAAGTGCTCTGACAGAGTGTTGGTCATGGGCACCATCTGGAGAGGAAAAAATGCTTTTACCTATTTCTTTCATGCATAATTCCCCCATTATCTTTGCATATAATAAAATAGATAATATTTACTGAGCACTTATCACAAGTCAGATGTCATGTTAAGTGATGCAATGCACTTTTGATTAATCTACAGAAAACCATTCTGAGGTTGGTACAGCTGCCTTTCATTGAAGGATCCATTCATGAAGACCTCGCACTCACACAATGAAAGATTAATTTTTCCACAGATGCAAATTACAAGCTGCGTAGGTGTGTTCTTTAGAAATATTATGGTGATAATTTGGCTTTATTTAGAGTATTTCTAAATCAAGTGTCTGCTGCACTCCATGTGGTTCTTTTTTTTTTTTTTTTTTTTCATTGTTTTCCAGCACTGGCCCTTGTACATTCAATTTTAATATCATTATTACAGGGTATACTTTTTTTTTTTGCATGATCACAATGCATGTTAAAAGAAAAGCATAAGCACAAGCACAGTTGCTCACAGATGTTCTGATACATTTAAACAACTGCTTGATTCACTACTTATTGACAAATTAGCACTAGTCATCATTTTTATTATCTAATGTACTATTGCTACATAAAAATTAAAAGGGCAGGATTTATAATGGTGCCCCCTCAGTTTTGAAAATGTGTGATTCAATAATAGCTTTACTTGTAGTATTTTAAAGTTTGCATGTAGAAGGATATTGCATTATTTAAAAATTTGTTCACAGTTATATTGCTAGCACTGGTTTCCCTAGGCTTTTGAACATACAGATTCCCTAAAAGAGCCATAGGTTTCCCAGAGTAAATTTTATAGCAGCAGCAAATTTTCTTTTTAACATCTTTATTGGAGTATAATTGCTTTACAATGGTGTGTTAGTTTCTGCTTTATAACAAAGTGAATCAGCTATACATATACATATATCTCCATATCTCCTCCCTCTTGCGTCTCCCTCCCATCCTCCCTATCCCACCCATCTAGGTGGTCACAAAGCACTGAGCTGATCTCCCTGTGCTATGCAGCTGCTTCCCACTAGCTATCTATCTATTTTACATTTGGTAGTGTATATATGTCCCTGCCACTCTCTCACTTCATCCCAGCTTACCCTTCCCACTCCCTGTGTCAAGTCCATTCTCTACGTCTGTGTCTTTATTCCTGTCCTGCCCCTAGGTTCTTCAGAACCATTTTTTTTTTTTTTTTTTTAGATTCCATATATATGTGTTAGCATATGGTATTTGTTTTTCTCTTTCTGACTTACTTCACTCTGTATGAAAGGCTCTAGGTCCATCCACATCACTACAAATAGCTCACTTTCGTTTCTTTTTATGGCTGAGTAATATTCCATTGTATATATGTGCCACATCTTCTTTATCCATTCATCTGTTGAAAAAATGCTGCTGTATTTTAAAAAAAGATTTTCAAGAAAATTACACCTATGCACCATTTTCTGATTAAAATAATGAGTTCTTCTCAGCACGAGTGTGTATAATCATACGCATATCCTCATTATCTTAATAAGTTTTATCATAGAAATTAGTCATTTTCATCATGGAGGTAGCTGAATAATAAACTACCATATTTATTGTTGGAAAGCAGTATTTTCTTTATCTTTTATTTTCTTCTTTATGTACCGTTGTCAATATATCCTATCGTGTCCCTTCTCTCCTCTGGCCTTGTTGAGTGCGAGTGCACCGATAGCTTCTTTCTCTTTCAGATGATTTGTTACTAGGTATTTGTCTGGCACATACCATTCCTCCTAGGGACAAGATAGGATATATTGACAATGGTACATAAAGAAGAAAATAAAAGATAAAGAAAATACTGCTTTCCAACAATAAATATGGTAATTTATTATTCAACTACCTCCATGATGAAAATGACTAATTTCTATGTTAAAACTTATTAAGATAATGAGGATATGCCTATGATTATACACACTTGTGCTGAGAAAACCTCATTATTTTAATCAGAAAATGGTGCATAGGTGTAATTTTCTTGAAAATCTTTTTTTCTTAAAAAAGCAGCATTTTTTTCTCCAGATATATTAATCAAAACCATATTATCTCCTTTCTGATCTATATTTATGGCCTACATAGTCCAGATGAATTTTCTTTCTGTCAGCTCTCTGTCTAACATAATCACTATTGATATACACTATTGATCATTTTTTTACCCACCAAAGACAAATCTTCATCTTAATGCATTTTATCTGCACTGCATATATTTAAATACTGAATAACTACTACAGCAAAAACTCACCTGGGCTTTTGTCTGGTAGACAATGACTTAACTATTTAGCCCAAACACGTAAACCTCCTTATAGCCTATTTACTAGATTGGTATAAATGTACTGGAGTTAATTTTACTATGAAATAAAATTATTACTTCTTTCTGGAAAATGCAGGTCAAGGAACATGGCCATAATATAAACACAGTAGCAAAATGCGTGTGTGTGTGTGCATATGCATGTGTGTGGGTATGTGTTTTATTATCCCTTAATCAAATGTATTAGACACAACAAACAATAATAGATGTATAAGAATAAAATAGGTACCAGTCAATGAAAAGTAGAAAATCATAACCCATTTGTTGCTCTTCTGTCCTAGCACATCTAAACAGGCATGTGTTCCAGAGAGTTCTACAATTCCTCATAGAATCTTTATTTCAGTAGGGTGTCCATCATTTGGCACATACAGTTAAGATGGAAAATGGGTTCAATCGGATAGCAATATCTTCACAGAAGGCATTTTTTTACAGAAAAACAAAAACAAAATAAATGATTAACATTCTACATGGGGTATGTTAGATGTGTTTCCCAATCAGCACTGTGGTAGCTCCTTGGCTGGATATTTTCAGAAATTCTCAGTTTTTATCCTTATATTGAGTAGTCATATAAATGATGTTTAGCAGGAAGAAATAAACCAAGGAAACCATTCTTTCAAATAAGGACAGTACTCATAGGAATTGGCTTGACCTTAAACAAACAAACCAAAGTGAATAGAAATATTAAATGCCAAAAGCAGAAAAAGATTAATGCTAGAGGATCCTTGGCAACTGTGTTTGGGAAAATTATCCACAGCTCTGCATGGAGTCCTTTCTCTGCTCCCCTGTAAAGCACATGGTCCCTGGAATGCACACACTCTATGATCTTGCCCAAATTTTTAGGCTTTCATATCACAACTCTGAGAAAATATACAACGAGAAGTAGGAGCACAAAGAGTTGAACTGCCATAAAAGCTTCACTATATTCGCATTCTCTGTTCTCATCCATGTCTTTTATCTCTAACACTATCACCAGTACTACACCAATGAGTATTTTGTTAGCACCGTATGCTCTAGAATTCCCTTAACTTCCTTATCTTTGTGTCACCTGTTCTCTGTTCTGAAAATTAAGGACAGGGATTTTAGGTGATGTAAGAGTCCTTATGAAAAAAATAACAGGTCAACTTTGGAATCTTAACATACTAAAATACTTAAAAGAGAGCATGCATTTTATGAGCATAATTAATAACAAATTATGAATATTTGGGGTAGTATTCCACTAATGGGTGTAGATTGCAAAATAAAGAGAAGATTCAAGAATGACTTCAAACTTTTTGGTCTGATATTTTTTTCATGTGGGGTGGAGGAGCACACTTATTTGTTCCTTAAATAAACATCATGCATGGTAGCTTAATTATTATGTCTGATTAATGAAAACATTTATTGTTCTCATAGACTGGGGGATTCACCTTCCATGAAATTGCTCTTATCAAAATCACATGGTCCAATTCTGATCCACATCTGACAAGGCTGAATACTTCCCTCTCTCTTACATGGCTTTCAATACATTACATTCTCTTCATCTTACCACACAGGTTGCTCCTTGACAGTCACCTTTGTTGGTTCCTCCTCTTCACTTTGACCTTTTAATGTCAAGTCTAAGGGCTATGTCCTTGGCCTTCTTATTTACTCTGTTTACATATATTTAATTGGATTTCTCGTCTAGTCTCAGGACTTTAAATATCCTCAGTATGATGACGACTCTCAAATATAGAATTCCATCCCAGACCTTCCTCCAGTCCTGTACATTTCTTGTAAATGGTACAGAGACTCAAGTGTTAATTTCCTACTCAACCTACACCACTTGACTGTCTAATATGTATCTCACACTTGTATCCAAAGCTGAATTCTGTTCCTCCACTCTCCATGAAAAAAATATCAGACCAAAAAGTTTGAAGTCATTCTTGAATCTTCTCTTTATTTTGCAATCTACACCCATTCCATTAGAGGAATACTACCCAAAATATTCATAATTTGAAATTTTTCATCACCTTTGTTGCTATTACTGGACATAAGCCACCAGTGTTTCTTGCCTGGATTACTGCCATCTGCAACAACACCCAGAATTAGCTTGTCAAATGAGATACTCCCTGAGGTAGAGATTTGATTTAGTGTCAACTTTATTAATAATTTCAAGGATACAAATACAAAAGATACAGGTGAAGCTGGGAGAATTCTAGGACCCCTAGTGTGACTCCTTATGTTATTTTTTCATCTAATCAAATGTGTTTGTTCTATGAAATAGATGAGCTTCCTAATGAAATATTTGGATGCTTCACGCACACAGAAAGAGCCATTTAGATTATGGAACATCCCCACTTCATACTCTGTCATTGTATAATTCACATTATATTATCCAGGACACAATATCCCATAAATCTATAGATTCCAGGTTTGTTTACCAAAAGCAATCATACAAGAAGGAAAAAATCCTGCCAAAACTTTCCATAGTAAGGGCTGTCCTCCTAGAACACACCATTTAATTTAACTGCCAGGAGGTCTATCATTGTCACGTTTAATAGTAGATCAGCCTCCTCACTGAATTTGTTTCTTCCCCAGGAGCGTTGCCTGGGTAAAGGGAATTAATTCACAGAAGACTTGCTGTGTAAACATTTCTGTCTCACCTCACAACAATATATCTGCTTTCACTACACCATCCCCATCCCACATTCTATTCTCAACACAGCAGACAAAGGGACTGGTCAGAATGTTGGTCTAATGACGTCATTCCTTTGTTCATCACTCTGCAATGACTTGGCATTTCTCTCAGGAAAGTCAAATTCCTGACAACGGTCCCAAAGGCCCCATGTGATCAGTTTTTGTTAGTTCTCTAAACTCATCCTTTATTAATCTCCCATTTACTTTCTCTGTTGCAGCCACCCTAGCCTCTTGGATTGGATGTTGCTCACAAATCCACATTTGTCAGGAATGTTTCTGCTGCTTTTCTCATAGATAAACACAAGGACAATTCCTTTACTTCCTTTAAGTCTTAGCTGAATTCTCACTTTCACAATGTGTGGATCCTTGATTACCCTATTTATAACTGCAATTACCTACCCTCTCCACCATTCTCTCACACACACACACACACACACACACACACACTTCAACTATTTGTGGTCTTCCTCCTTACTGTGTTTTACTTCTTTTCCTTACCAATTATCACTTTATTTTTTATTATTAATGACTATTTCTTGTCTTACTTTGCTAGACTGAAAATCTCAAAAGGGCAATGATTTTTATCTCTTTTGTTCACTGATGAATCCCAAACACCAAGAAGAGGACCTGGTATATAGTAGATGCTAAATATTTCTGAATGAATACATGACTGCACCAGGAATGATGTGGCTTCTCATTTTAATTGGGTATCTGGTCATCCCTTGAATAGAAGCTAATGTGTTTCATCATGCTTGTATCACACTGCTTGATAGTCCATTGAGGGGATAACTTTTCCCAGAGTACCTTTCATTTAAAAAAAATTTTCTCTTTCTAAATTTTTAAGAAGCAAATAACCAAATTAAGATCATTCAAGTATTTTGCTCAAAATATTTAAAGAGTAGGTTAAGCAATATCTCTGGAAAACAACCATTTTTACAATTATGCACTGTCAAGTCCTTACATTGCACAATTTTGCTAAATTACACAAAATACACAAAATTTTAAAATATTTTGACAGGTATAAAAATATAGTAAAACATGACTAAAATAATTATATAGAAGAGCTTCATTTTATAGAAATGTTGCTGCTTTAATGTATTATATTTCAGATACATTTTAAAATCAATGTTTATATTTGAAAAATCTCTTACAAATGATTGAATCCTGAAGAGAAAGGACAGGTTTTACATGTTTAAAAAGTAAATGAGTGACTGTAAAAGTCAACTTGAATCAAATCTAAGAAATCTTTTAACTGATAAGTAATGCTGTCTAAATATCTTGAGGCTCAGAAGAAACTTGAATTGTTGATCCTCAATCCTTGTGTTTTATATGGAAATATTTTGGAAAGAAAATAAGTGATTTTCAACTGAGAATAATCAACTAGTCTAAAAAAATCATCATTCACCCTTTGTAGTGCTACACCATTAATGGCATGAGACATACATATGGATGAGAAAAGAGAAACCTCAATTTGTTTAGATTAGACCCATTTTAATTACCAGGAGAAAATGCATACGGGAATGAATGTGGTTTGCGGGACAATGTGTTAAAATCTCTCCGTTTATATTCTGAGGGTTGCTGATCACATGAATGATTTTAAGCAGCAGAATATATAAATGCCAATCAAGTAAATTACTCATGGGGAGCCAATGCCTTGCTGAAATAAAGATACCCCAGGGAACCAGAATGACCTTACACTGCCAAACTGAAGTAGATTGAAAAGTTTAATGCCATGGACAGATTTTGACAGTGGTAATGGTATTGGTGTCCTTGGCTTGTTCCTACTCTGGGGAGTTATAACTTTAAAGGCTTTGATTTTTGTTTATCATGACAAGTTTTTCAAATATATTGCTCTTCAGACTCAATGGCTTTGGCATGCCCCATTTCTCTTCTGCAGATCTGGGATCTACCATAAGAAAATAAAACATGGCAATATTTTTAAATGACACAATTTAAATCTTTAATTCTACTTTGGAACATATAAATACTATAAATGTATAGTGCTATTAACAGGTAATGACATCATGATGAAAACTAGATTTTCTCATTTTATATGGGTTTGGATATTTCCTTTTATAAAGTATTCTATATATGACTCCTCTGTGTCTGGTTTCATTAATGACATGAAAGTTAAGCTTTAAAAATCCATATTCCATTCCTAATAGCTTTCTCTGGCACATGAATATATACCTGACCCAAAATATATCTGACCCAATGGGTGACATCAACCTTTACTTTCTCAAGCGTATTGACTTTCCTCAATCTCTCTTCATAACACCATCATTAGAGTGGATACTTTTCCATTGTTTCTAAAGGTCATCATTGTCCTCCCAACACATATAACTGCCAGGAATAGCAGTTGAACAAGGGCAAGAGAATTCTCATGTCACTAAGCTGGGAAGCGGAGGACGGACAGAGGAGGGTGGAAGTATTGTATTCATTGCGGTTCTGCACCAATATCATCATTGTTCTGGTTAAGCATGACTCTTAACTTTATGGAATGAGAGTGCTGTAAGTGTATATCCTGGAGATAATATGTATATTTGGAGTTATGTATTAATTTTGAATGGGTGGCAATTTAAAATTATGTGATTCTTCTCCTCATGTCCCATCTTCCATTATTACATTACTAGTCTCCTCTAAGTCCACTGATATGGTCCATTTTTTCTGAATTCTATTTCATAGTTAGAGCTTCATCCTTTGACTAATGTGGTATCTTCTATTTATATAGTGATTGTTCATATATTTTGCTGTCATCGGAAATCTTTAATGAACTTTGGTATCTTGAGCTACTTGAAGGAAGGAGTCATTTAATTCCAAAATAGTTTATTTAGCATACATTATTATAGAGTCAATTAAAGACAGATGGGTACAGATTTATGGTAATACTCATGCTTATTTCTCTCCCGTTTCCTTTTTATTCCATAAAAACTAAAAGCAAAGTAGCAAAATTTGGCTTTTGTTTGTGTGCTTTTTACTTTTCAACTTCTTTCCATCCTGGCTCTCCTTGCAGCTTCCAGATACGGACACATATTATTTGTGCTGCACGTGATTCAAGTACTGTTTTGAGTTATGTGGTACAATGTCTGATACATGTCATATAGAAAAATAAAGAGTCTACTACATTCCTTCAAAGAATAATCAAAGTAAATAATGTGTGCATGAGGCATACACTGCACAAATAAATACCACAAAGAGACAACAGTCCTTGCTGTGGGGCACACATCTTCCCTGGTGACCTCCCATTGACAATAACGACACTCCACTAAGGAAGAATAACCATCCTTTCTTATGTCAGACAAAAAGAAAGGACTGTTACTTTGGATGCATTTTATTTGCTCTCTTTCTATCTGTCCCTCTATTTATTTGCCCATCCAAGCTCTATGTCTCTTGTCTAATTCACAGTCTGTTTCCCTTTCTTCATGTTTATGTCTGTCCATCTTTTTTCTCTGTCTCTCTCCCTCTGCTCTTTCTACTGTGTTACTTTGTGGCTCTTGATCTCATTCTACTTTCTTGTTTTTTCTCTTTGTCTCTATTTGTGTTTGTGTGTGCGTGTGTGTGTTTCTCTCTCTCTACACACACACATACACACACATACATTTTCACATTTCCTCATTTTCACTTTATCCTCTTCTCCTCATATTTATATAGAGAGAGATATAGATACATAATTTACACTTTATAGGTTGAACTCATTTCTGTTCTGCTCCCATGCATAGTAAAATATCAATCACACTATCCCTCTTCCTGAGCCAAAGTTCTTCCTTACAGTTGACAAACCTCCTAAGAGTCTGAAAATGAACAGTCTTATCCATACTGATGACAGTGTGCACTAGACTTGCAGAGTACCTTTTCAGCCAAACTGTTATGCAGCCCGTTTAGACCTCTGACTTCAAGAACGCATACAGAATTGTTTAACACAATGACCTTGACAAGCCTCACAGTGAAGTCTGATTCTGAGAAAATAACACCTGAAAGAAAAATAATTTACATCTAGCATTCCCAAGTCTAAATTATACCCCTGATAGGCAATTTTTCTCAGGGCTGTATCTATGCCTACATTATATGGTGTAGGGGAAAGGAGGAGAAAGAAATGGTTGTTGAATGAATATTACTGACTAAGCACATGTTAATTGCTTTATATGTAATATCTCATTTAATTTTTTGTGTCAAATGTTTCTCTCTCTAAGTTATTTTTGTTTTATACATGAATAAACCGGAGTTCTAAAAAAGTAAATTAAGTTGCTTGATGTCATAGATTAAGGAAGCAGTATGTTTGGGATTTAATTCCAGAGCCCAGGGTACTGAAAATATACCTTCTTTCTTCTTATTAATATATCTCTTCCATCAGCTCTTCCCCAGTGCTTCCACATTCCTATGAGGGTTTCATTTTTTTTGTTGTATAAATTTACTACTTATTAAAATATGTTTAATTGGAATAACTGACTAAGCTTTTATTTGCCATTACAATCGCTGGATTACTGAATTTATTAGTATATTTTTTCAAAAGCTAATTATAGTAAATTCTGAATGGGGGAAATACATAGCTGAATAACATATGTATAAGGGTAGAAACCTGAGTGTGACCAAAAAATGGTAAAAATGTTATTTGTTGGGTTTGGACAGATGTAATAGACACCCCGGCCTCTTTTGAAGATATTTCATTGAGGTCATTAATATCCAAAAGTGAAAAGAAATCAACAACTTTAAGTTGTTCTGATTTTCTAAGGATCTCAATTTTGGAGAATCAAATACGTTGAATGATTCAATTGACTTCCAACATCCCATTTCACTGACACTTGCTGAATATCTAATTCTTTTAGGCAATTTTACTTATTTGACATTTTTTAAAGCTCACAGCAAACCTAAGTGGTAGGTATAATGGACCTCAATTAAATAAGTGACTAAATTTGAGCTAGGAGGGTTTTTGTTATGTGTTCAAAGTTAGAAAGGTGAGAGGTGGTTAGTAAAATGAGGAATATAAATATATACATATTATATTTACTTTTCACCAAGTCATTATTCTTTTCAACCCACTTCTGAGCTGACTTTTCTGCATTGAAGGAATATATCTAGTTTAACGTTGTACAATCCATTCTCTGGCAGCAGAACCACTAATTCACTGAACCTGAGAACTGGTGGCACATTCCTTGTGATAATGATAACCTTAAACGTAAGATTTTTTTCCTAATCTTCAATTTGATTGAACCATAAAATTAACATTTATCTTATTTTATTCATTGTCAGTAGCTACAGTTAATTAAAATTTTAATTAAGCAGCAGTCTAAGTTGTTAGAATTCAGAAGAATCTCAAATCAAGAGGTTAGGAGATACATGCTTAAAAATAGGTGCTGTCAGAAGTTCATGTATACGTATTCTTGCCCTCTTTAAAAGTTAAAATTAGATATGCTTACATATTATTTAGAAGGAAACAATTTAAGAATATCCAGTCCAAAAACTAGCATGGTCCATTTAACAGCATCCTTGACAGGGAATCAGGACTTGCTTCTATTCCTGGATACATGCTGAACCAGTCAGCCAGGTTTAGCAAGTAGCTCACTGGTTCTGTACATCAGTGTGGTTAACTCTAACACTGAGATAATAACACTGACCTACCACACAGGGATCTGTAATGATTAATTGGGTAATGGCTGTTAAGTGCTCCTAGTTACTTAGAATAAATGTACTATATGGCTATTAACTGTTGTTATTATAAGATGTTGCTTCAGTGTAATATCAGTGACTGACTGCTCCATGATTATAAGGAAAATTACTTCCTCTGATAATATGAGTACAATACATATTGATTTAGAAATAATATATTACTTGGAATACATTTAGACTTTGTGAATGAGCTAAGCGAAGGACAGAATTCCACATTGCTTTTTAGTTGTATATGTAATAGTGTTCACTATCTGACAGGCACTTTTATAAGTACTTTGCCCTTACAATAACTCTGCAAATGCCATTTGCTAATTTTTTGTATGGGGAAGCTGGGATACTGACATCTATTGTGTTTACCTTGATATTATATTTATTACTTTGCTCAAGAAAGTGAAAGTGTTTAGTTATATATCACCTGCTTATCAATCTCATTAAAGAGAAACTATGCAAAATTAGTCCAGAAAGAGCCACCAGGGACAAAATCTTAAGAAAAGATTGAGGTACAAGGGAGGCAAGAGTGAGAATTAGAAATGTCCGGCCTCAGCTTCCCTTTCCATATTCTGTCTGCTATTTATTTCCTATTCTTTGAGTATCATATTTTAACTTCAGTGTAATCTTAAATTTAGGTGTCCCTAATTTTTTAAATGCAGAAAAATATTTTAATGCTATGAAGTTATTTTATAGCACCTGGGAAAAGAACAGATATTTTCTTCTTTAATCTTTTATCCGTTAGGATAATTTGGGCTGTATGTAAAATAAAACACCAACACAATGTATTTAAAACTGTAAAATAAATTTTGTCTCAAAATCCAGAGATAAAGTGGTTTAAGTTAATTTTTGATGCAGCATCTTGACATCCTCAACAAGGACCTGGACACTTTCCATATTTTTTTTCTATCTTCTTCACATGTTGCCTGGACTATTCTTCATTGAATCCCATGGCTTCATGAATGAATGTGGTTTCCTGACCACAATGAGCATTCTCTCAACAATGAAGAAGGAGAATGTCTATTGGGTAGACAATTGTATAAAGTCTGCTATTATCCTTATATTTTACTGAACGTACTTCCTTTTTTCTTTCCCATCCTTGATATTCCTAATGTAAGAATGAATATTTTTAAGTACTATTAATTTTAAACATGTCTTAATGCAAGTTTTACATAGCAAAATGGCAGAAATTTTTAGTGTATTAGATTCTGTGGTACCACATTGAACTGAATTTTCTTTTTTATTCTGCGACTCTGAGGATGACTCACAACCAAACTTTCTTCCCACTCAAATGCAGATAGCAACCAAGATCCAATAATCAGACTCAACGACATCTATGTCTGATGTGCATGTCCTTCTAGATGTCATATCAACATTTAGATTTCAACATAGCCACAAAAGAAAAAAAAAAAAAGCAAAAGAATTCTACCTAACTTGTCTGTTCACTTCCGGGGTCTGCTCTCTCTAACATATTATTTACTTTTTGGTTTTAAAATTTTATTTACCATAGTTTTGGTGATGTGTGTGTATATGTATGTCTATATACACATATGCTATATGTATATATTCAAACTAAATATATGCATACATACCTAAATATCTTAGTGCTGGAATGGACTCTAGGGAACTCTAGGTCTAATCCTCTACAATATTTACATCAAATCTTTTGGAGCATTACTTGATTTTCACAACATTGGTTAACATTTCCTTTCTATGAGATGGCAAGATATCATTTGTACTGCTCTTATTATAATGAGAGTCTTCTGTGTGCTCTGGCTATTCATATAATTATATTGCTACTTCTACTAGACTATAATAATAAAGGCACAACTAACATTTGCATAATGTATAATTTCCTCAGTTTTTTCCATGGTACAATAACTTTTTGCAGTGCTAATAGGTATCATATGATAACAGACTTCAGTTAAGTAAATCTGGAGAATTCTAGCTTAAACAAAATTGTTGAGCCTGTAAAAATTAATATGCAACATGCCACTCCAAGTTGAATAGTTATAGTATGGTTAATGTATGCCGCATTTCCCAAGTATATTTGACCAGGAATCACTTTTTTCTGTTGATCCCATAGCAGGGCTAATGTTGTATGAAATATATTAAGGAAAGGCTAGTGTCACAATCTGTAATCCATGAAATATTTTCAAAATATATTTCGTTTGATTTTCACCAACATTTGAGGTAGTTACATCAAGAACTGGCATTACCCTCATTCTATAGATGAGGAAGTTGAAGTTAAAAATAGGTTTCATCATAAATTCAAAACTAAAACGGGCTCAAATTTCAACTAAATCTTGTGATTTCTTCATTACACTATTCTAAACACATGCATATATCTACGTTTTCTTTGTATTTGCTTCAGTACCATGGACAGTACCTTGCACCGTTTAAAGACTAAAAAAAAAAACCTTCAGATTTCATTTGATTTAACAGTAAAGTACTATTAAAACAAGAAATATGCAACCAATAAGTATTACTGTGTATCTAACATTTTGCTCAAATACTGATATAACAAAATTTTTTTTTTAATTAGTTCAAGATCCTATGGCATTTCCGAAAGCCTATCAAAACCGAAATTAAGTTCTGTCTTATTTTCTATCAAAACAGCAGGTCTAGAATTTAGTGAGAAATCAGATGTAAATCATGAATTGGAAAATCTGTTCTGACATAGCTCGAGGTAAGAAATGGGATGATTAATCCAGACCCTAATGAATATAAATGGAGTCCTACCTGTTTTATTAAGTGAACCACAGGAATTAGTCAATATCATTTGTCTTGGGGACAAGTAAGGATTAAGCCAAAGTACACTTTAAAAGGCTATATTAATGTGGATTTGGAATTAACAATAATTCCCCCACTCTGGTCATTAATAATAAAAAACTATTAAACAATACATTTTACATATACACATAATCACATATACATCTGGTGTCAACTCACTTTGCAAAGCTGGAAGCTTTAAACAAATATCACAAATTGTATTATTTATGAAATAAATTTGCTATTTTATGAGTATAAGACACTGGGAAGCATCTCAGAGCTCTGATGACTTTTTTTTAGTTTCTTTATTAGTATTCCCTTCTTTCTATAATGTTATTGTTATAAATGGTCTATATCTAATTACCCAGAGTTACATTGAAAATTTCAACTCAATATTGATTAATTAAAAGATGTATTAAATGATTAATACTTATTTCTCAATCAGACATTTCATATAAAAGACAAAAAGCCTTGATTTGTGAATTATATAGAAAATAAACTCATTTCTTTCTTAGAGGCTGAATAGATTCTCTGATTATACTTGGTTTCATAGCTTGTCGATATTTTGCTACCCATCACATGTGATAACAGTAAACAGAAAACTTTAACGTACAGTTAACTTTTCCTTCTGCACCAGTAGTGAACCATCTATCCACTGTCAGATTTTGGGAAAAAACATGTGTTTATAACAAAGAAAAATGTAGTATCTTCTTCTCTGTCTATTAAGTTATTCTGCTAAATTCTGGAGGCATACAAAAGTTCAAGATCAAAGGGAAAGTTGATATAATATTTGGAAAACCTGAGAAAGGGACAAAATATGTACATGTTTCTTTGCCTATTTTCTAGGTTTAAGTTTTCCTCAACACCAGAAGAAAAGTAAATTTTAATAACTACAATCAAAGGAACTATGGGGGCTTCCCTGGTGGCGCAGTGGTTGAGAATCTGCCTGCCAATGCAGGGGACACGGGTTCGAGCCCTGGTCTGGGAAGATCCCACATGCCACGGAGCAACTGGGCCCGTGAGCCACAATTACTGAGCCTGCGCGTCTGGAGCCTGTGCTCCGCAACAAGAGAGGCCGCGATGGTGAGAGGCCCGCGCACCGCGATGAAGAGTGGTCCCCACTTGCCGCAACTAGAGAAAGCCCTCGCACAGAAACGATGACTCAGCACAGTCATAAATAAATAAATAAATAAAAGAACGTGAATTTCTAAAAAAAAAAAAAAAAGAAAGAAACTATGGTGTTATTAGAAAAATGCAGCAAAGGATTTTTAGGTTGAACAGGACACTCCTGAAAAGAAATTTGTAGAGGTGTCATCTATGTAGGTCATGTTGCAACGGGAAGTGAAAATGCCAGTGGGAGAATGAAGTCTAATCAGGCTGAGGAGAGACAAATCTGGATACCCCTGGAGGCTCATTTCCTTCACCCTTTCAGTGACTTAGCAAACAACTGGTTCAGCTCATCTTAACTAGCTCAAGAAAAAAGACATGATACCAGAGGCAGCGCTCAGGAGCTATGTCCCTTTAGCTGGGCCACTTCTTCAACCAGGAAGCACCAATCATAACAGAATTCCTAGACGTTATGCTCCCTCTCCCTAAAAATCCATAGACCATTACAGGGGTGGGGTCTTTCTATTTGAGCCTTTCCTGGAGTGATTCCAATCCAGTTATATCTGATCTTAGCCTGACTCCAAGGATTATTGAGAGATTGGGGATCATCTGAATCATGCTACTTCTCATCTTACATATTTTTCCCCAAATAATTATTCATATATATACATATATATATATATATATATATATATATATAATTCTATTTTTTACATATATATACACCACATGGTGTTGTTTATGTGTGTGTCCAAGGCTCATATATTATATGACAACATTCTTATATCTAAATGTAGTAGCAAAATACTGACTTTTCATATTAAATGAAAGATTCAGAGCCATGTAAATTCCTTCAGTGTTCTTTTTTCTTTTGGAAATATGTTTCAAGGCAAGTTATTACTGATGAAAATAGAGCATCTTAATCAATGTGTTTGAGTGAACAGTCTTATTCTTTAAAGAGCTATGCTCAGATGGTCATGTTTGTTATGTGACATTATCTGCTCAATTATCTCATATTTTGCTTTCTTTCTGCCTTCCTCACCCAAATAACCAGCAACTTAGTTTCTCATACTAAATGATAGATGCTTATCTTTTCTTCCTTCATTATCTATTCTAACAGCAAGTCTAGTTGGTTCTACCTCAAATACCTTCTTGATACTTCCACTAGACGTCATCTTTCCATTACAAATGCCCTACTCCAAGTTGTCATCAATTTTGGCTTTGGCTGCATCCCACTTGGTCTCCCTGCTTCCACTTTCCCTCTCATCAAATCAAATCTCTTCCATAGGAAAGTTGAAGCAATTTAATCAGATGATACAACTGCCCTACTAGGAGCAAAATCCAAACACAGTCCCTGTAGGATCTGACTGTTTTCTATCTCTTTTACTTCACCATCTACCACCCTTCTTCTGCTTCTTTCACTATCCTTCAGCCTTATTTTCCAGGAATTCTCTTTTCTTAGATCTCTTCGTGCTTTGTCCCTTTACTTCTCTCAGGTCTCGACTCAAATGCCATCTGATCAGAGAAGCCTTCTCTCCCCACTGAATCTCACACACAGGCACATATTCTTATTCTATCACCTTACTCTAACTTTTATTTTTATTCTATAGTGTTTATAATATTTGATATAATACATATTTACTTGTTTATTGCTTCATTGAGTATAAATGCTGTAAAACAGGAAATCTGACTTTTTAGTTTATTACTGTACCCTTAGTGTGTAAAATATTGTAGGATCTGAAGAAATATTCATTAATCGAAGTGTGAAGCATTCATATAAGTCACGTAGTCACAGTTCAGCAGAATCAACAAACCCCCAAATTGTGTATCATTTCTCTAGGATCTATTTTTTCACGCAGAAATGCCTTTGCTTTTCTGTTGTTGGTGATGTTTTGTTGTTGTTAATTGTATTTATCTTTCAAATGAAATGAGAATATATTGGAAGAACATGAGGAAACTTTTAATTTGCACGTGGGAATCACCCTGTAGAACTTGTTGCTTAGAAAGCTTTGCCTCACAGGGAAAGGCAGTAAGAATCTCATGCTTAAATTATGTAGCGTAACAAGTAGATGTAGTATCAACCTAGAGCATTTCAAAAGTTCTTTGAAAGTCCAACTATCTAAAGAAAACCCATACTCAAGCACAGCCTTTAAAATGGAGTTACTCTTCTGTTGGATCTGTATATAGCTGTGGAAGTTATTGAAGTTATATACAGGTTGATTTCTGCAGTGAGAAATTAATCACACACAAAGCTGGATTACAGTCATTGTGATTGCTCTCCTAGAGCAACCTTGCCCTGTGTGACTATGAGAAAAGTGACAAGAACCACCCACCTACCACACCCAAACACTTACATAGACACACAACCTGTACAGAGGTTGCTTCCCATGTTCTTTTCTCTAAAAGCAGTCTCTAGAATTTCCTCTTAGCTTTTCCAACTCTTTGTAAGGTTTTAAATAGAACAGAGAGATCATTTTAACTGATTAAAAAGTAGCTAGGGCTTCCCTGGTGGCACAGTGGTTGAGAGTCTGCCTGCCAATGCAGGGGACATGGGTTCGAGCCCTGGTCTGGGAGGATCCCACATGCCGAGGAGCAACTAGGCCCATGAGCCACAACTGCTGAGCCTGTGCGTCTGGAGCCTGTGCTCTGCAACAAGAGAGGCCGCGATGGTGAGAGGCCCGCGCACCGCGATGAAGAGTGGCCCCCGCTTGCCGCAACTAGAGAAAGCCCTCGCACAGAAACGAAGACCCAACACAGCCATAAATTAAATAAATAAATAAAAATTAAAAAAAATAAATAAACAGGAGCTGTTGTTTAAAAAAAGAAAAAAAAAGGTAGCTAGCGTTAATAAGCACAGCTCTGTCAACTCTTAATTACAATGATGAAATAACATTTTGTTATATTCAGAATAAGAAATATAAGCAAAAGGAGATGTTGGTAGCACTACTCACAGTGAAAGAAAGGAAATGATCTGACTCCTGTACACGTTTCCGGCTATATCTTTCTGCTCTGGCTTGCTTCCACATCATGCTGCAAATGCCAAAAAATTCAGGACAACAAAATATAATCCTGACTACTTAAGGCTTTCTCTCATATCTGTAGGTTTAATTGGTTAGGCGTTTCCACCTAGCAGAATTTTAACACCCTCCTATTTTCTGGCTAACTTCTATTAGTACTTCAAACCAGAGCTGAAAGTTAAACTCCTCCAGATGGCTATCTTCGCTCCCCTAGTCCAAATGAGGAATTATCCATAGGAACGTGGACTCAACTCAAATACCATGAATATCCTGAGATATCATTAACTTAATTATTCACATGCTCTTTAAAGCCTTCCTTGGATTATGGTGATACATTATTGTTATACAGGATATTACTTATCCTCAGAATTATAAATATCTATATATATAAACAGTAATATTTTTGCAGGAAATTTCCTTTTGAATGTCTACTTTTCTGGTGTTTAAAACCATTTTTTAATACTATAATCAGCACTGCAACGAAATGAACATTTCATTCATACATCTTTGTACCTTTTTTTGATAATTTACATATTTAAATTTTTAGAAGCTGAAATTGCCAGATGTGCAGTGTTAGCATTTAACACATATTGTCATGTTGCCATTCTGAAAATCTCTACCAATTCCTACTCTTACTGATAAGTCCATGGGGGTGCGCTTTGCTCCCAAATACTCCAAACTCTGGGTATTATGAATTGTTTTAACTTCACAATACTAAGAAAAAATCTAGGTTGTTTTGTGGTTCTTTAATATCAAAAGAAGAGCGGAAAACAGAAAAGAAAGTCTTAATACCATTATGAGTTTGGGACTAAAGGTATTTTCTGTCTCTAGTTCACGAGTATCTACTTTCAAATTTGATTTAATGAATATATTACACTTTGATAATAACAAATGCAGTAAAATGATTTGTATTTGAAAATCTCTTTAACAGGTGAACTCTGAAAAGACAACTTTACACAATGGTTAAGATTGTGAGGTGAAGACTCAAATGGATCTGAGTTCAAATTCAAACATATGCATTTGAAACACAGTTCATCATCTGCGATATAAGGGCGACAGTACCTACACTCCCTAGTGATAAAAATAATCTTATAAATATTGAGGTCTTAGAGAAGTACCCAATACATATTAGGCAGTCAATAAATCATGGTAATGAGGAAAACGATGATGAAGGTAGCATCTCAGATTATGCATTCATCAGTACAAAATGGAATTCACCTCTCTGTGCTTGAACATCTATTCTTCATGGTGCTTTCCTTCAAGGGCAATGAATGTAAGGAAACAAAACTAATTTGAATGAGATTATTTGTGTTGTTATCAAATATGGGTTTACGACATCTTGTGGACTATTCTTTGAAGCAGGTTAATTGCATTTGTCCAAAAAGAAAAGATTTAGTAATATAAGTAGAAAACATTTAAAACTTTTTTGGAATTTATCTTAAAAGTATTTAATTGTAACTAAATATACACTATGATATTTTGCTCATTATCTTAACGTTGGAAGACAAATGTTTCAGAAGTTAGTTATTTTAATACAAATCTAAAATTCGCTGATATATATAAAATAGATAACTAATAAGAATGTGCTGTATAAAAAAATAAAATAAGATTCAAAAAGTAAAATTCAACTTACAATTTTTCTAAAATACAATACATTAAATTTAAAGATTGTTACTCGGTTAAAAGTCAAAAAACAACAAAAAAGATAATTTATGGTACAAAACTCCTGTGTTCTAGAATGTTTTTAAAAATGTTTTTCAAATTTTTCAACTTGATCATGTTAGCATTTCACTGGATAAAAATCAACAGTGCTGCAAAATTAAGCATGGTCATCATAAACAAATTCAAAATAAACTCACACCTAAGTTAAATGACTGATCGAAATTTCCTTTCCATTTATTAATTGAGTACCTACAAAGTCCTAGACTTTAGAAGCTTAGGGAGGTATTAAGAGTGGGATAATTATGTGATCTGCATCTTAAAGAATGAGTAGCATTAGTTCCCAAAACAAACAGAGTGGACTGATTTATCAAGCAGAGGAAGCAACAAATGTGTGTAAACAGAGGGGGGAATTTCAAGGTACAGTCTGAGGAACTTGGCTGGGTGTGGGAAACCTGCCTTGGAAGACTGTGAGTCCAAGGTAGCAAGACAGTGGAGGATAGATTTTGTTTAAGAGATTGGCTCTTACTCACTTCCATCATTTATCAAGGAACTTGGAAACTCTCTGAGATTTTATCTCTCTGTAACATCTACTGTGAATATGGATGACATCATGGATGACATAGGAAATAAACTAGAACCTCAATTATTTGACAGCCTAATCTTGCTACTTTTTCTACCTAAGCCACACCACAGTCACTTGCTTTCTTCAGCATTTCTATCTTGCAGCTACACTTTCAGGAGGTGACCTTCTCATCTACTTAGTAGAGAAAATTAGATATATACATTGGGAACTACCTCACCATTCTTCCTCAAACACACAAATTCACCTAAATCCACAATGAGCTTTAATTCTTCTTCCTGTTATGGTAGATGAGTCATCTATTCTCTTATGGAAGACAATCCTTTCATTAAAGTTTTCAATACTTAATGGAAAATTTAAATTTTTGAATTGGAGTTCCTTTTAGGGCATATGCTATAATTACCTACAGAATCTATAACAAGGTTTACTGATGTAGAGCTGGTTGTTTTACTTATACAGGGTTAAATTTTTTGTTAGATATCTAATGGCACATAACTTGGGGCACCTTGAATTACACTTTCTCCCTTTTATATATTTGACACTGATTTCTTAACCAAATCTTTTGTCTGGGTATATAAACCCATTCAAGTCATTTAAATAAATGAACAAACAGACTTTCTGATGGATAGCATATCACTCTCTCTTCTCCCTCACAGGCAAAATTATCAAGAAGCATTATGTACTGCCTGAATCTCCATTCACTTTTTTCTCTCTCACTAACATTCTTGACTTTTTCTAATTTAACTTCAGATTCCTATTACTTACAAAAGTTGTTGATAAGGTCATTCATACAGCTCCAGTGGACATATCTGATATACACTGGCAGGCTTTTTCACACTCATACCCCTAAAGGTACTTGATCACGCCCTTCACCTTGAAATGCTTCCTCTCACATTTGTCACAGGGCACTCTCCTGTTTTTCCTCTTACCATTCTTCCCTACCCCTACCCACTTTGCCGTCTTCTTAGGCTTATCATCTTCTATACAGACATTGTGATGAAATTCTCAAAGACTCATCTTTGGCTTTCTTTCCTTTGAGATCTACATTCTCTCCCCATATAATCACATTTATGCCTACAGTTCGAATTACCATTTGTGTGCCAATGTCTCCAAAATTTTTATGTTAATCTTGGTTATCTTTATTTGTTTATTTACAGGACAAAACTTTCAGTGTTATACTGTATACTCAATTATTTCCTTATATTCTCTGGCATCATCACGTTTTATGTTGCATAGGTGCATTAAATCTAATGTACACAAAAGCAGACATCATCATCTGGCCCAGTTTCTCCCTCTAATACCCACCTTCTTTCCTGGTCTCTGTTTTCAGAGAATGGTATCTACATTCATCTGTTTCTGCAAAGTAGACATCTAGGAGTCATCCTTGATATCTCCCTCTCTTTGATTCTTCTCTTCCATTCAATCCATTAACAAGTACCTTAAAATGTTTAGGCACAGATTAAGAATCTGCTCCTCAAATATCCCTTAGGTTTTGCTGCTTTGCTTTATAATCACTACAATCCTTATGTCCTAAGCTATCTTCATCTCTTGTCAATACCTTCTATTCTGTCTCCCTACGTCCACCTTGGTCTCTTCCAATTTGTTTTATAATCATATCACTTCTCCCTCTACCCTTAACCCTTCAACTTATTTCCTTTGAATTTAGGATGAAGACCAGACTTATGGCTTTTACAGCCCTGAATATTCAGTTACACTCGTCTATTTGTTTTTTGTATTCACATATACTGGCCTTTTTTTTTTTTTTTTTTTTAATTTTCCGGGTCTCTTCCTATTTAAGGGATTATGTTCAATGTGTTTCGTATATTTGGAATTTTTTTTTTTTTTTCTACTAACCTAGCTTTTATCACTCTGCTGTTTTCAACTTAAAGTCTCCTTGCCTGACTTCCCAGATTCCTCAGGTCACTTCAGTATATGCTCCTAACACATGTTAGGTTCTAATTTTACATTTGTTTGCTAGGTTATTTGATTAAGGCCCCTCTCATCTACCCTTTAAGAGCAGCTTCAGTGTCACCACTGTTTCCACAGTACCTAGCCTGGTAGATAGTTCAATCTCTGTAAGTGCCCATTGGAAAGAATGAGTATTTAATCTGTTGTAATGAAACGTACTGAAGATTATGCAGGGGAGGAACACGGTTAATTTTTTTGTTTTGTTTTTAAAAATTACACACAGCAGGAAAATAAGAGAAACTGAAGGAATGAGGGTATTTTAAAGAGAGGGGGATTGCTTAGGAGGTTATTCTAATTGTCTAGGTTCTTGCCTAGACATAGGATATTAACTAAGGCAAGAGCGATTTAATTAAAGAGGAGAAGGTGAAATTGAGAAATATTTATGAAGTTAATGCATGTCTTGTTTCTTACTGGCTGAGCTGGGTCAGAGAAAAGGGAAGCCACAGGGCAAATGAGTGGCCTTATAAGTTATAATCAGTTGTGGAGGAGAAGGAAGAATTTGTGGTGAATTCTTAGTTAACATTTTACAAAGACTGAATTTAAGTTGTTTGACAGGGAGACGTCAAGAAGGATATGGAGATAAGACATATTGCTCAAAGGAGTAATGGCCTGGTGAAACAAATTTGGGAGACATTGGTACGGGTAACAGAAAAAGCCATGGATGTGTTGAGAACACAGAGAGACCGAGCCATGGAAATACTCACATTTCAGGAGAATGGAGGGATCTGAGCCCAAGGAAATGAATAAGAAATGACTACACGTGTAGAGAGAAAACAAGAGAGGTGGGTAATGACAAACAAAGTGAGACATTCAAGAAGAACGTGGTGAATCAACATGTGGCTTAAATAAAATATTGTCCATAATATTTGGTGATTAGAATTTCCTTCTGGAATTATCCAGTGTATCCTTATTGGAGTGAGATAGAAATGAAACTGAGTTGAAAAGTGAACAGGACAGAAAGCACCAGAAGTTATAGTACAAAGTACTCTTTAAATATTTTTAGTTGTAAAAGAAGAGAGCAATATGGTGGTAGTTGGATCAGAAAGCAAGGGAGGTAGGTGTTTTCGTCTTGTGAAATTCAATGAAACCCAAATATTTTAACCATATTTAGCATTTATTATATCGCATGCTAGTCATGAAGGTCTTGTGAAATTCAATGAAACCCAAATATTTTAACCATATTTAGCATTTATTATATCGCATGCTAGTCATGAAGGTCCCTTCCTGCTCCTGCAATGGGAAGGAAGGAGCTACTCTGTTAGTACTGTGGAGGGTCAGCAGGGAGAATCTTACTCACCCATAGGACAAACTAAATCAGTTGAGCAAAACAGAACTGACTGAAGTTCAAGTTGAACATTAAAAATTCAGAAAGCCTAAAGACATTCTGCAAGGTCATTAAACTGAAAGGATTAAGAAAGCAGTTAAGAAATCAGAAATGTGCCCCCCTCCAAAAGAAAAAAAAATGAGTAAGGGAATCAATAGTTAAGGAGGACACTATGTGACAATCACTAGACTAGAAGGAGTTATGAATGGCTTATTTTTATGCTCTGACCTAATATATGAAGGATGGCTAGTTTGAAAAGGGAGTATAAATAGCTTAGAGATTTAAAAACCACAAAGGTTAGAATTAGAGAGACCTGAGCCTGACTTGCCAGATCTGCGAATCACTAGGGGTTTGATTTTAGGCAAGTCACTGAATGCCTTCTAACTCACTTCCTTCATTTATAGAACGGGCAATAATGCTTACCCTTAAGATTCCAGGGAAGAGTAAATAAGGCCACATGCCTAAAATAGTTAGCACGTAATACATTCCTAAGGGCTGATAAAATCATTCTTGTTCTTCATAGAGTTTAAAAAATAGTGAGATAGACTGATAAAATTGATCCTCTGTTTTTGAAACTAAACATAGTTTTTCATTTCCAAAAATATCTGTTATTTAATTATCACTAAGAAAAATTACAATGTCCACTTTTAACTTTAATTAGGCCTCATTTATTTATTTTTATTTTCATTACTGTAGGAGGTGGATCCAAAAAGATATTGCTGTGATTTATGTCAAACAGTGTTCTACCTATGTTTTCCTCTAAGAGTTTTATCGTGTCTGGCCTTACATTTAGGTCTTTAATCCATTTCATTTTTGTGTATGGTGTTAGAGAATGTTCTAATTTTATTCTTTTACATGTAGCTGTCCAGTTTACATGTAGCTGTCCAATTAAACTGAAAAGCTTTTGCACAGCAAAGGAAACCATAAACAAAACAAAAAGACAACCCACAGAATGGGAGAAAGTATTTGCAAATGAAGCAACCAACAAGGGATTCATCTCCACAATATACAAACAGCTCATGCAGCTCAATATCAAAAAAACAAAGAACCCAATCAAAAAATGGGCAGAAAATCTAAATAGATATTTCTCCAAAGAAGACATACAGATGGCCAAAAAGCACGTGAAAAGATGCTCAACATCACTAATTATTAGAGAAATGCAAATCAAAACTACAATGAGGTATCACCTCACACCAGTCAGAATGCCATCATCAAAGAGTCTACAAACAATAAATGCTGGAGAGGGTGTGGAGAAAAGGGAACCCTCCTACACTGTTGGTGGGCATGTAAATTGGTACTACTACTATGGAGAACAGTAGGGAGGTTCCTCAGAAAACTAAAAATAGAGCTACCATATGATTCAGCTATCCTACTCCTGGGCATATATCTGGAAAGAACCACAATTCAAAAAGATACATGCACCCCAATGTTCATTGCAGCACTATTTACAATAGCCAAGACATGGAAGCAACCTAAATGTCCATTGACAGATGAATGGATAAAGAAGAAGTGGTACATATGTACAATGGAATATTACTCAGCCATAAAAAAGAATGAAATAATGCCATTTGCAGTAACATGGATGGACCTAGAAATTACCATAGTGAGTGAAGTAAGTCAGACAGAGAAAGACAAATATAATACGATATCACTTATATGTGGAATCTAAAAAAAAAAAAATGATACAAATGAACTTATTTACAAAACAGAAACAGACTCACAGACTTCGAAAACCAACTTATGGTTACCAAAGTGGAAAGGTGGCAGAGGAGGGATAAATTGAGTTTGGGATTAACATGTACACACTACTACATATAAAACAGGAAATCAACAAGGACCTACTGTATAGCACAGGGAACTCTATATTCTGTAATAACCTATATGGGAGAAGAATCTGAAAAAGAATGGACATATGTATATGTATAACTGACTCACTTTGGTGTATACCCGAAACTAACACAACATTGCAAGTCAACTATACTCCAATATAAAATAAAAATTGAATTAAAAAAAAAACAATGTTCACTTTCCACTGGACTAAAGTTCAAGGCAGAATATAATTTCAGAACCATAAATACCCTTTTCCTGGGGCTTCTACTTCATTCATTACTCAACAGCTATAGCAAGACATTTTCTCTGGATCTAAAATTTCCATTCCTAGTAACTGCGCAACTAGTGGCCCAAAGCAAATAAAGAGCGAGTGCCTTTGATATACAAAGATGAATGCAGAAAATTCTAACCCCAAAAAGAGAAAATTAACTGGGAAAAAAAAAAACAACAACAACAATCTTTTGAACACTCTGCCCTCTTTTCACATAGAGCTCCCCAACTGGCTTCTTGTATCAGAGCTGGACAAAGTCAAGGCCTAAGCTTGCCATGCTCATCACTCTGCTGTGAATGCCATGCTCCCCACCCAGCAGCAGCCCACCATTGGTCATTTTTCTGTGGGGACGACGAAGCCATTTCAAGTTTTTCCTTAAAGCCTAGTTAAATTAGCATAATGTCTAGGAAAGAGCGTTCAAGAAATGTTTTTTGATTGTTTTGTTATTCTGTCAGGATTCAGTTTATCTCAAGATGTCTGCTTATAATCTTTTTCCTCCTTCTTACTCTTTGCAAATAAGATATTCCATTTGCTCATCTTTAAAAGAAACCAAAAAACAGAATCCTCCTTCTCTCTGATGCATACCTCAAGGCTTCTTACTAAACTGCTTGCAGAAATAGCCCACATGAGCTATCGGCATGCAACCTGAATCCTAAATTGTTTGGAAGAAATAGCTGTGTACTATAGAATCAAAAAGAACTTTACCTTGACATTTGCAGTATGTCTCTTTTCACAAAACATGGATGATTTTATTTACCATTCCTGTCTCAAGCATATTTAGGTATATAAGTGAGAGAACACTGGAATGCACAGAATGCAGCAAGGCATTTTATTTTACATTGCAGTAGGAGTCTTAGTGATAATCTATCACTGAAACATGGAATGAAGGAGGTGCTGAGGGATCAGTTCCATTCATATTTATTCCACAAAAGAGATTTTCATCTATATGCAACTGTTTGTATATTCTAAGACACAAAAGAAAGAGAATGCTTTGTGATTTTCACTAAAAATAGGACAAAATGATGTTGAGGGACTTTATAGCAACAAATAGGAGATCCTAGTGAAATTGAACACATTCAGAATTCCCAGTACATTTTGCAGAAACACACTTGAGTCGTTCATTTGGTTCTAAATACACTTGATAGAAATTCGTCTGGGCATCCTCTTATGGGAATCTTTTCTTCTTAGGTGCCCTTGAGTAGGATCTCTCTGGCAGAGTTAAGTGCCTAACATTATTAGGTATCTTAATTTTGTCTTCTTGTACATGGAGCATAAAATTTAGGCAAAAGTAACACTGCCTCTTTCAAAGTCAATTGAAACACACATATATAAGGACACTTTTTAAAGTCAAAAACTATTGTCATTGAGTATAAACCCTGATTCAAATCTTAACAGTGTCAAGTTGTCCACTTCTTTCTGATTTGATTTCATAAAGAAAAGTTTTGAATTCAATCTCTAACATACAGTCAAACCTCGCTGAATGTTTATAGATGAAGAAAATGAAACTCTATTCACATATCTTTTTTACATTCGTGTGAAAGATACAGCTGCCATTCAGTAGACACAATCTATAGCTTTCTATAAACCTGCATGAGACACCTGGAAATAACAAATGAATGCTTAATGATGCAGTTGATAGACACTTGAATATTTATCCTTCAAGGTGGTGTAAGGTAGAAATAAAGGTATGTTAGGAAAAGTATTCAATAATTCAAGAAGTATTAATGAAAAGTATCTGAGTAAATTTCTTGATGAAAAGAACGCTGTTCAACTCCAAGTTTAAGTGATCCTAATTATCTTATTTAAAATATACGTTTATAAAACAAAGTAGATATTCAGATTGGGAATATCATAGTAAAAAAAAAACAGGAAACATATACAGATTAATCATTAGGATCTGACCTTGGTTTTCAGTTGCTAACTCAAGATTTCTTTTTTTTTTAAGGTCTTCTTTTAATAAATTAATGGTGTTGCTAATAAGTGCATGTAGTTTGCGACTGATTACTCTTATGCAAACACTCAGGCACACGCAGGTGAAGTCCCCTAGGAGCAAGAGACCAGTGCCTGGCACCTTGGCAGATGGTGCTTAAGTTACTGGCAGGTGATGAAGGTGGGGAAAGACACTTGTCATCTCAAATCTAAAAGACCAACACTTTCAATTCAGAAATGAAAATATCCCACTTGTAAATCCCTGAGGTGAAAGAGTTTGCAATGGGAAATCATTCTAAACCACACCTTTGTGCTGTATCCCAGTCAAAGGAAAATAAGGAGGTTCCCTTTTTAAAAATAAGCAACTGCATGTTTTCCTTTCATGCCTCTCCTAGTTCTTGGCATTCACCATTAACAGTGGCCATTTAAACAAGATTCCTTTTAAACTTGTAGATGTTAGCTGAATATCTCAAGAGGGCTGATTCCCCTCACTATGAAGCCCATTCGACCCCAAACACATTAACCTGGGCTGCCTACATTTCTTCCCGTGCTGTCACATAAGATACACTCCACGTAAAACAAAGAACATCGACCTTGAAAGAGGAAAAAAAAAAAAAAAAAAAAAGAGGAAAAAAAAAACCCAAAACACATTTAGCAACCCAGACCAGAATCTAGGCTCTGTCAAAGTGATTTCTTATTCCATTTTACTGAAGCAGTGCCATGCTTTACCACTTCTGAGTTCATTTCTTACTGCTGAGGCAACCCACTTGAATTGGTAAGTTGCTTAGTTAAAGTACACACGTGTTTTACTGCGTCACTGTGATTTAAAACGAGAGAAGTATTCTGTGGGTGAAATACAACTGAAATGGGGAGAGGAAGTGGGACCTAGAAACATTAAATCACGTGAAATTAACAGTTCTGCTTCTTCCTGGTCATTTCCCCCTCCTTTAATGGGTGGTATGCAGATCCCCTATGGCTGAAAGGGCAGGATGCTTAGTGTTGAAGGTGCCGACTTTATATCATCCTAATTCATTCATTCAAGTTGGCCTCAGAAGTAGAAAGAGGGAAAATAGGTCTGATCACTGCAGCTAAATTTGACAAACTGTCATCTACCTACACTATCACTATGCTGCATAATCTCACACAACTTCTGTAAATGTCTTCTGCCTATTAACATTTTAAAGGGCTCTGTGGCCACCATACTCTCATTTTGGAGCTAGGGATGTTTCATTATCCTCAATTAAAACTCTCTCAGATGCAAGATTGGCAAGCATTTATTTATATATTTTTCTGAGCGGCAACACGAGAGACATGGATTTTGTAAAGTAGGCAGGGTGCTGTTCTGTGCAGCACCAAGAGGCAATGCTGGTTTGGTATAATTCTCCTAATGTGAAGCTATCCCCATTAAAACATAAACCATAATTATGGAAAGCAATTTGCTCAGTAGCAGCGAACTAACAGGATTTCTTACTGTCATTCAATAACAAGGGAGCATGGAGATGCAATGCTGGAAAAGCTCCCCAAACTCTTTTAATTTTGTTGAAATGTAATTTTCTTCTGTGAAACCAATGTGAAAAGTTGAAATCGTTTCTATTACACTCAGAAGAAAGATGTATATATATTTCATGTAAATTAACATTGTGACTTCAATAAGTGCCAACATTCTTTCATTCGCACATTCCAAAATGTGAATTAATAAAAACTTAAACCTATGACATTGAGGACGGTGGAAGTGAATCCATAGCTGGGTCAAAAGTTGACATACTTAAAGTTCTAATGAGTTGTGTCATACTTTATACACTGCTTCCCTTCACTAACATTTTTTTAAACAATTGATTATAGTTCAATAAAGATTTTATACCAAGGTTGACAAATACAATAAATATATATATAAAGTCAATAGCATTATTAATAGAATCCTTCCTATCTAATATGGTCAAAAGTCAATAATAGCATGTAAATATATCAGATGCTGAGATACTAGACATTCGATGCTACTAAAGCCAAAATCGGTGGCGCCAATCAGGGAATCTATTATTTTATTTTTTATACTTATAAGAAGTGGGTATTTCATGTGTATAATTCTATTTCTTTCATTAGGCATGGATCAAGCAAATATTAGAGGCCATAAATGATTCTAATGAATTTATAAAAACATGTTTATATGTTTAAAAGGCGTTGCTGGCTCATTTCTTCTTATGGCTCTATCTAACATGCAAAAGACAGCTTTAGGTATTTTTATCTTTTTCTGTTTTTAATGGTAGCACCCCACAGTGAGATAAGCAATGCTTTGCAATCCACAGTCCATCCAGAGGGTAACAAAGGCCTTGAGAGCACACATGCATCCTCTCCTCACCTCCCCCTGACCCGTGTGCTAAATCACTGCACAGACTCCTGTGTGCTTTTCTAAGCCTTGTTCACTTCGCAGCTGGTGAGTTGACACTTTCCATCACTTCATCTCTTGGCAACCGATGCCTCTCACTTCAGCACAGATGCCGAGTATCCACCCATCCCCAACAGTAGCCTTGTGTCCTGACTAATTGGGTCGGCAGAGTTGTAATTAAGATTTGAATAATTAGGTAATGGATATGATTACGTTTGTAATTAATCCTCATATTGAGTCATCATGATCTGTCCTGAATGATGACCACTGGTCTATGCTTAATTCGAATTGAGATCATTAGTTTTAAAAGCAAAGCATTATTAAATATATCCCTCACCTCTCTCCCAGAATGAATGTATTCTTTAAAAATATGACACTACGTATAGATATATAATTTTCATTTTTCAAATAGATTTTATAGTGATTTGTTGGATGATGAGTACTTATTTCAATTCAATTCATATCAGCGTTTTTTTTTAAGGATCCCACTTTGGCTGCTGCATTGTTTTGGTGCTGTGTGACCACATTTTTTAAAAGTGGATTTTTTCCCTTTCTCACCAAGTTTATGGTATAATAAAAACTCATATATAAAAAGAAATTGAGGATGACCTCTCTCCTCTCTCTTGTCTGCAGAGAGCTACAAGTGTTAGTATTTCTTATGGTTTGGCCATAAATTCCTTCTCTCCTCTTTCTCCACAATCTGCCCACATCTGTGATTTCCAAAATGTCACATGGTAGAAATCTGGTGCCAAAGGTCACCTAAAATCAACAGTGCAAAGCAGATCTGTCAGATCTCTCCTCTCTGCTGAGCCCTCACGGAAGCTGGTCCATCTTGACCCATCTTTTTCTCAGAAAAATCCCACCGGCTCTGAAAATCAGATTTCACCCTCACCCTTCTCGCCCCTTCCCTCCGTAACCATCACACGCCGATCCATCATCAAATAATGTTGACTTTTCTTTCTCAGTATTTCTCAACTCTACCCATGTCTCTCCATCACCAAAATGTGGGGACTCCTGATATGTTTCTTAAGTAACATAATAGTTTTCTATCCTCCTTCCTGCCCCATTTCCAAACCTCATTCTCCAAAATTGTCACAGCTTCTGCTCATAGGGCTGTGCACCTCCACCTCTGTTTGGACCCCCCTGGGTTCTCTCCATCCTTTGAGTACAGCAACATCCCACCCCCCACTGAGTGAACTCTTCCATTAGCCTGGCACAGCCTCCCTTCCCTCTCCATCTGGTTAACTGCACATCTTCATATCTCGGTTCAAACATCATTTCTTGCAAGAAGGCATCTTTTCGTGTCTCTAAACCATGCTGGCCCTTTCTACAATCTCATAGCACCATGCACATTTTTTTTAGGGTACTTTCCACACTTGTATCTATATGCTTTCTTGGCGATTATTGTAGCTTATAGTTACACTGGATCTGGCCCCGTTTCTGACACACAAGACACACTCCATTATTAAATCAATGAACCATAAGATGGCATTATAATAAAAAAAAAGTCCAAAATGGATAACTAGCAACTAAGGATGAGAGAGGTCTCAGAAGTCAATAGTCCTTAAAAGACATATTCTTTCATATATGTATTCATGTATTACAAAATTAGCACTCAAGTGTTAATATACAATAGACACAGTAAAGGACACAGAAGTTATAAATAAACTTGAGATATAGTCTGGGCCTGCATAGAGTTTGTAATCTATCAGGTAAGACGAATCTGTAAAGAGAAGATTAGGAAGCAATATGGCAAATGTTGTAAAATACAAGCATACCTTTTATTGCACTTCACAGATACCGAGTTGTTTTTTCTCTTTTTTACAGATTGAGGGTTCGTGGCAACCCTGTGTCAAACAAGTCTATCAGCGCCACTTTTCCAACATCATTTGCTTACTTTGTGTCTTTGTGCCACATTTTAGTAATTCTCATAGTTTTTCAATCTTATTATTATATTTGTTAAGTTGATCTGTGATCAGTGATCTTTGATGTTCCTATTGCAAAAAGGTTACAACTCGCTGAAGGCTCAGACAATGGTTAGCATTTTTTCAACAATAAAGTAGTTTTAAATTAAAGTGTGTACATTGTTTTTTAGATGTAACGCTATTGCACACTTAATAGACTACAGAACAGTATAAACAACTTTTACACGCACTGGGAAACCAAAAACTTTGTGTGACGCACTTTATTGGGATATTTGCCTTGTTGCGATGGTCTGGAACCAAACCTGCACTAGCTCTGAGGTATCCTGTAGATAATCAATTAGGCTGATGGCTGGAGATCAAAGACAGTGTTCTAGTGAAAGCGATGTCAGTTCTGAGCTTGGAAGAGAGAATAGGAATTAGCCAGAAAAGTTATGGAGGAGTATACAGATAACATGGAGAAGTGCAGATACATCTCATGGGGATAGCATGGACGAATGGCACCAAGGGCCAAAATGTCATTAGGGATGTGTGTGTGCGTCTGGGCAAGAGCATACATGCTTACTCATGTGACAGCGAATTAGTCACAGTGACTAAAGGGTAATGCACAAGGGAAGGAATGGCAAGAGATATGGGGGCGGGGTGGGAGAAGTTGAGGGTGTGTCCGCATATCCATGCCAGGAAGACTGGTGCTGATTTTGTAGATAACAGAGAGCCAGTGGAGGCTTTATGTGGGAAACAGCGAGGTTAATTTTGTACTTTACACAGATCACGGCAGGGGGTACTGGCATGAAAAAGAAGAGAATGGAGGCGGCCAGGATATGGAAGAGGAGGCTGAGTCTCGAATGAAGACCTAGATTTAAGAGAAAAACAGCAAATATGCAGATGCAATTACACAGTTAAGACAAAACTGAGAACCATGGTACAGAGAGGAAGTGTGGGGCAAGTTATCACAGTTTAGGAAGACGTTCAGGTTTTAAAAATGCAAGCTGGGGAAAGTGGTAAGTTTAACAAATATATTTTATTTTATGTAACTCATAGATTAGTCTTAAATATAAGTCTTTTGTTTGTTTTGAACAATAAATGTTCTTACCAGTTTGTATGAATGTAAAGTCTAATGTGAACTAAAGGTCTTGTAACTTCCCAAATTTGGGCTTAATGTTTCTTTGAGAAAACATATTCAGAATTCCAACCAAGAGCTTAAAGAAATGTAACAGGGTAACTTGGTTGAAACTCGATTGCAAAGTAATGCTTTTTAAGCTGTAAATATTAGATGATGGATAAACTCCTATTTCCTTTATGCTTTCAACAACATATATGTATTTATCTCTTCTTTTTGCAGGTTACTTTCCTAGGCATTGAGGATTATCTATGGATTCATGAGAGACCTTTGGGGTAGAGCTGCACTTTGTCTGAATATCACCCCATTTTTTGAATACGTACAATGTAGAAGAAGAAGCTAATCATTCTATTTTTATTAAGGATTAGAGCTAGGTCTTTTCAGGTCGGTCGTTGCTTCTTTGAATTTTTTGTTTTTTGTACGTGTACCAATTTATTTAAGCTGCCAAATTTATTAGGTGCATTCTTGAGGAGAGCCATGTTTTTACGAGTGTTCATATAGTTGTTTTCCAGGAGCAAAGACCCAAGAGGATTGCTGAATGGACCAGCAGACTCCACTGCACACTTTCACTGCAGAAGAGAATGAATAAGAAATTGGTTTGGCCCAGTTCAACCACTGGATAAGTGATAGCCTGCACAAGGTGTCATTTAAGAATGACTAATACATCACTCTGTATGACAGACTCTGGGTCCATCCACCTCACTACAAATAACTCAGTTTCGTTTCTTTTTATGGCTGAGCAATATTCCATTGTATATATGTGCCACATCTTCTTTATCCATTCGTCTATCGATGGACACTTAGGTTGCTTTCATGTCCTGGCTATTGTAAATAGAGCTGCAATGAACATTGTGGTACATGACTCCTTCTGAATTATGGTTTTCACAGGGTATATGCCCAGGAGTGGGATTGCTGGGTCGTATGATAGTTCTATTTTTAGCTTTTTATGGAACCTCCATACTGTTCTCCGTAGTGGCTGTATCAATTTACATTCCCACCAACGGTGCAAGAGGGTTCCCTTTTCTCTTGTTGTACGTCCATATAATGCAATATTACAACGAGGACAAACCTTGAAAACATTATGCTAAGTGAAAGTAGCCATTCACAAAAGACCACATATGATATGGTTCCATTAATATAAAATGTGTAGAATAGGCAATCTACAGAGACGGAAACTAGATCAGTGGCTGCTTACAACAGGGGTTGGGGGAGGACTGATGGAGAATGGGGGATGATAGCTAAAGATACAGGATTTCTTTTTGAGGTGATTAAAATGTTGTAAAACTCACTGTGATGATGGTTGCAAATATCTATGAACATAATAAAAACTATGAAATTGTACACTTTAAAAAAAAAAAAAAATGACTAATACAGATTGAATTGATGCAGGATTATTTTCTTCTAATTTTTCTATTTAGAATAGGTTAGTGGGCAGAAGTGAAGAAGGCTTTTAATTGAAATGAGTGGACATTCTCACAAGAGTTAGAATCTGGAAATGAAAATGAGGGTTCCAAAATGAGAGCCCAGGATGGAGTCTGAAGTTCCGTCTCTGATGTCTCACTGGAGCTGGGTCCTGGCCTCTGTGCCGGAAGATCTATTGCAAAGTAGTTCGGTTGGGAGCAGAGAGCTGACCCGTGGCCGATGACAAGTGAGGGTTCACAGAGATGAAACGTTCAGGCACCAGGCCTGCAGGCTTCAGAGCTGACACCTTGCCTGGCACCTGGTTTATGTCTTCTGCATCCTACTCCTTTCCATGGTTTCTCTACTTTATGAGAAAACTTGCCACTTGGTCTGCATATGCTGTGTGACCTTAGTGAAAAGCACGGGTTGAAGTTGTAAGTAAAAAGCGATAAAGGGAAGGACAGTGTGCTTTTCCTGTAGCTGCACTTGTGTGAACAATGAGACCAGGACAGAGGACAGTGCTGTGGACAGAGGACAGAGGACAGAGGACAGAGGAGCTGTGATCTCCCAGGAGACTTCAGCAGCAGGGCTCTCCCCTGGCAGAAGGCAGGAGGTCAGAGAGGGAAACACGAGAATCCTGTTTCTGAGTGCACAAGAATCTTGTTTTGAAAGCAACTCTGGGAGTTTTCACCAACAGCCAGGGGAGACCTTGAGCAGCTGAGGTGCAGGAATCAAGGCAGTGGGTCCTGAGCTACCATAAAGGTGGTACTTGATAAAAATAAGATCCTATTTTATTATCCCAGGTTTAGACATTTGCATTTTCATAGGTCTCAGTAAAAGTCAGCTTTCCATCCTCTGGGTAAACAGTGGCTTTCTTAGCTTGAAATTATTAGAGACCCTGGGGTTCAAGGTTGTAACTGGGACCCTGATAACTCTCAAACCTGGAGAGGTTGAAAGAACTCATGGGGAATGCCGGCAAGATATGGGGACCTGGGCCACCCAGTTAATGTAATAAATGCTAATATCCACAGTGGCAGGGTGTTTGCTGTAAGTCAGGTGCATTGCTAAGCGCATTTATTATGGCATCTCATTGTATGGCAACCTCTGAGGTCGTGAATATTACCTGTATTATACTTGAGAAGGAAACCAGGCCCTTAAAAACTAAAATTCCCTAAATCTACACAGGTAGGAAATCATGGTCAGATTGAAATTTCAATCTGTTGAACTGAAAAACCCATTCTTTTTAATCATCATTACATCACTACCCATTTCAGGTATACTTTGCAGGCCTGGATGTGCTTCCTGGTGACCCCTTTAAGCTTGGGAAAGGCAAAGAAAAAACTATTATTGTTTCCTTGGGCAATAGCTGCTCACCAGGTACTCTGATGGGTGCTCGCTCACACTTTGTCTCATTTAATTTTCAAAAAAACCACTGAGGAAATATAAAGTGTGTATTTTACACATCTTAAACACCAAGAAAGCAAGAGCCCTCTCACTCTTACTCTATCGCCACTAGACTTATTTCTTAGGAGGATTTCTCTTCTTCCATAAACCTCTGCAAACGGAGCATATTCTGCCAGTTTCGTTCCCCTGCTTTCGTGTTCCTGAATTTAGATCCGCATGAGGGAAGAAAAGCCTTGGGATAAAATGCTGGCTCTTTTTTCTGTACGGTGTCTCTCTCTCTCTCTCACACAAACATACACACACCCACACAATCACATTTTCTCAGTGTTAACCTGTTGGTAATAACAAAAAAGAAATATGCATTCTTGTTGATCACAGAATTTAACTCTAGATGTCTAGGTGGAATTAAAAAAGAACATAAGAGCATGCTACAATTTGCTTTGCATATTATATTACAGAAGTCCTGTGGAAATAGTGTGTGTGTGCATGTGTGTGTCTGTATATATACATTTACAAATATATATATATATATATATATATATTTATAGAGAGAGAGAGGGAGAGAATATATGTGTACATACATGTTATATGTGTATGCGTGAATAAAGGCATATATAAGCATATATGTGTACAGTACCTGTGTATATATACATATATACTTACACATACATATATACTTCATATGTCTATATACAATATAGGTACTTTATTCATTTGGAAGGAAAATTAGAATTTTCTCCACGGCTATCTGTAGTGCTCCATTCCAGGTAGCATCTTGTAAGCAGGCCACATATATAATCACTTGAATTGACCTCAAGTAGGTGGAAGAATTTACACAGCTTTCAAAAGCCCCTGCCTTGTCCCCATAAAAATGGATACCTGAAAATGGAATAAGGGAATTTACTCCAATGTGCAAATCGGTTCTCGAACAACTCCTAAAGCATCTTCAGCCTAGTCCAGGATTCTCTGTTCCTTTTTCCCTGTTGCCTCTGTGCTCCTCTCTCCCTCAGGGTCAAGCACCTGTGAGTTTGGGACGCACGGTCATTCCTGGCTGGGGCTTCTCTCCCTTTGATTATCTCATGCGATAGACCTTTCCTCTTCTCACCAACACAGTGTTCAGAGTGGGTCATGTTCTCAGTGCCAATCAGATAAAAATATACCATGATGAGACACTAATTAGTAAGAAACTGCTGGTTGCCTGTGTAACTCAAGGGCCTTTAGTATCCCAATTTAAAGGGTGGAAATAGTCTTGGGAAACGTATTTTTCATCAGGGAGCTCCAGGGAGATGATGTGGAAAAGAAGTAGCTTCCGGCAGCGTTGCTTATATTCTGATTAGGAGACTCTTCTGTTTCATTCTAGATTGTTTTTTATTGCTTTCTATGAAATCATGTATTGGTAAAGCATCCTTATTGTAGGGTCCTCATCTAAAATATGATGTTATTATCACTTTTTCCTAAGATACATCTGTCCAGTGAAAAGTTTGAGGTGGTTATTTCATTCCTGCTTCAAACTCTCCCAATATGATCTCCTCATATACAAAATCATTATCTTTAAAATTTATAAAGTAACAAAGCAAGTATGGTTTTTCTGATTTATAAATTCGTATGCTCCTTGCAGAAATTTCTTACACGCGTCTTCATTTTTTTTCTCTGTGTCTGTGTGCAATCAGTTTGAAACCTCTAGGAGATTTTGCATGGTGCTCTTCCCTTGCAAATTGGTGGGACAAAATCTATTATGATAATAAAAATAACCTAATAAAATAAGTATTATTTCCTTCACAATAAAAATCAGTCTTAATATTATTTGAAAAGACATGAAACAAATTATTTATAATTACAAGAAAGTTTTTAGCTAACCATGTGGCACAGATAATTTTTTAATTATTTAAAAATCATACTATGTATGTGTCTATCTATCTATCTATCTATCTATCTATCTATATCTCCATGTAATCACCATTCATATCCAGATGGCCATTTCTAGCACCTCAGACACCTGCCTTTTATACCCCTTCTCAGTCAATGCCCCCTCAAAAGGCACTCATAATGTTGGCTAAGTGAATAATGCTATAACATTTTTATTCTTTACATTGTACTGTCATTTTATATAATTACCAACAGTGTTGAAACTACATTTCAAATTCATCTTACACACCAAATGATCATCTTTTATGAACATGATATAGAGATGACTGTTGTGTTATCTGACAGTTTACCTGGTAGAAAATGCTGGAAACAGGCATTTCTGATATTCTTAAATATTTTTATGTCAGAATCATAACTAATGCCAGAAAAGCATAACACCTAACAAACTGTGTCTGCTATTTAAAATACATCCAGCAACCGAAATGCTAAACTCCTTCCATCTGCATGTTATGCTTCTGTCAGATTTAGATAAGTAGCTCCAGGACCTAGGAAAAGCCTACTTTGTGTTACTACTTTACTTCAACAATTCTGCTATATCTAGCAAGTAGTTTGCACACAAAACTCAAGGCTGATGTTTGAAGGTATCTTTTACTCTCGTGGGTAATGGCTCTATGTGGACAAAAACGCTTTTAATTCTGGAGTTTCCTCTTGGAAAGCCAAGCCTCTGAAATATTTCAATGCTAGCAGGGTCACCCTCCTTTGCAAACCTCAAGATTTTGAAATGTTTACCAACGCTGACAAGTTTTAATTTGTTTGTAAAGCAAGCAGCAAGGAACAGAGGGTGTAATTTTTGTATTTGGTATGGATCGGAGGAAGGAGAGTGAATGGGTTCTCAAGAGCCCTATTCTGCAATGTGTCCAAAAGGGGACACTGGAGAAGTGCAGAACCACAGATTGTGTAGGAAGCACTAAAGCACCGAAGATGCAGTGCCTGGGCACCGCTGATAAGTAAATGGCTTTTCACATGAAAGAGAATTTTACCTTGTTTATTGATGGATCCCCACTTCTCAGAACCAGCTTAATGCGGTCTAAAATTACTACCTGATTTACATGGTTCTAAGGTATGAGTACAGAATAAAATAGGGAAAAGTTTTCCTTGCTCAGTTCCTCCAAAGGCAGAATGAGCTACTTTGGGAGGCAACACATTTTAACTTTACTGCTTCTACTCAAAGCAGAATCATCAAACTTCTTGAGCAGGATACTACTACAAAAGACAAGGGAGAGGCTTTACGTCATAGGTCACAAAGAGGTATGAGAGGTATATAACACGAGAGTTTGTAAAAACTGGACTAAGAGAGATCTAGAAGACAGCAGCAGTATGGAAGGGTTGGTAGCTTCATAAATTGGTATATTGGTCAAGAACAAGGGTAACACGCCATCAGGCCATCATACAACAAGCTTTACTTCTTTAAAGGAATCATTTTGACACTTTCATTACGTTGCCTACTTTCGTGTTACCTCTGCTCACTTGCTGCTGCCTAACTCCGTCCTCCTCTCCCCATGCCTGCAGACCAGAGCATAATTGGATCTGTTCTTTTTTTTTCTAAAATAGCAGAAAAACAAAATAACATAGCATCCAGTAGAGAAGAAATATTCTGATATCCAATTATACTTCCGAGTAGATACAGATAGAATCATGGAGTATTATACCTGTTTACTCTTCTTTATTTTCTGACAAGAGATACTTCTCTATTATCCTTATACGACGTTCCTCCTTATACACAAGTCATGACATTTATCTTGGTGCTAATGTTTTTCTCTGCCTTTCAGATGTTTGCCTTTGGGGCTACTGGTTTAAAAAATATATATTTGGTGGATCTGCGTTAAAAATCACTTCTTTCCCTGACAAGATATTTAAGATGTCATTTGTGCCTTGTGAAGGCTTTTAGAAAAATCCAGAGACCTAGACCCAGATGACCCAAACTGTGTTTCTGCAAGGACTGCAATTTCCTTTTGAGGATTATGGTTCCAGGGACGATTGCTTCTAAATAGCTGTGAGAGAAATACTTTCCAGAATTAATGCTGTTGTTTACTTTTTGTGGATTTTTAGAACATCTCACCCCACCACATACAAAGGACAAGCAATAAAGTACAGTTTATTTACGGTAATATTAAATATAACAGTGCAATCATTCCTTAAACATATGAGGTCAAAGCATATCTATTCAGGATGTGCTTTTTTGACAACTGATTCTCAAGTATAGCCAATTTCTATTGTTTGTTCTACCTGTTATTTTGCTTTAAAGATAAAAAAGCCTAAGGACAAGAATTAGTGTAGTTACCCTGCCCTAAACATCATCAAGTTATGAAATAAGAAGCTATAAGAGTGGTACTTTGAAGAGAATGGACTTTTGAGTTAAAATATGCATGTTCATTGATCACAAATGGAAGAGAAATGTCAGCCAGTTATTACACAGAAAGGAGCTGATTGAAAATAGGTGACCTTTACCAAACGTGTGTGAAAACAATTTTTACTCTTCATTAAAGGCTAAGATATCTACATAGTCCATAAGATGTATGAAATACATTAAACAAATATCAGTAGTTACTGGCATGGCAAATTTTTGAATTAATCAAATTGTTACTATATTTTTGTGTTTTCTGACATTTCATAAAGGTGACATGGAGGAGCAAAATTCTCTTCAGAATGGCAGGAATTTAACTGCCCAAGTGGAAGGAAGAAGCTTATGAATAAATTATTGCCCTTGAATTCAGAGAAGTACATTACCTGTCCTTGTTTACAAAGAATTTGTATATGTTAGTGTCTGTCACCAGGAATAAGGTAGTGAATGAAACACACACAGAGCCTGCCATCAAAGGGTTTGGAATTTAGCATTATTCAACGGTGTAATGAGTTCTGGGATTGGAGTAGAAGGGGCCTAAAGTGTATTACGGAAACTGATAGGAGGAGCATTTTACTAGACTGCTAGTGGCCAAAATCTGTCTGGATGAAGTGACATCTTGTGTTCTACAGGTCAAGAGATCTAGCCGGGCAAAAAGTTAACTTAATGTGACAGGCGGTGAACGTGAAATCTCAGGAATAAGGAACCCAGGGTGGCTGGGAAATAAGCTGCTAGAGGTTAGGCAAGACTCAAGAGGATGCAGCATCCAGAACTTCCAGAAAAATGGATGCCTCATGAAGGTTGGAATAATATCCTAAAAGAGAGCAGAAATTACAAGGACAATCTTTAACACAGGAGTAATGTGATCAAGACTGTCTTAGAGAAGTCGATCTTCTGGCGGTAAGGAGCATTATTTTGTGAAGAAGAAGAGTATAACATAGAGATCATAAGCAAGTAACAGATGACGGAGGTGTGAACTGTGGGGAGGCAAGGATGCAAATACATGTGAGACAGATTTAAAGGGCAGAACTGAAAGGACCAGATGTTGATTGGATGTGTAAGGTGTGAAGAGTGGTAAGGCAAAGATGATAGCTGGATTTCTCCCTTGGCCCATTCGGTAGGTTATAGTGCCATTTGCTGAGCTATTAAAGAGAGGATAGCAAGATGGGAAGATGCCTTGATCCCCTCCTCCTTCCCTCTCTTTCTCTCTCTCTCTCTCTCTCTCCCCCTTCCTTCTTTCCTCCATTCCTTCCTTTAACACGTCGGTACCAGCTATATGATAGACACTGATCTAGGTGCTAAGGCTTAAGCAGTGAACAAAACTAGGTCCCGATCTTCACAGAGGTTATGGTTCCTGCTGGAGATACCATCATCAGGGAATAAGCAGTAACTATCAGATTAACAGCAAGGAGAAAGAAACAAAAAGAGTGATTTTGGGTGTAATGGTAAGAGAAAAACTGTGAGTAAATGACATCTCCTATTGAATTTCAGCTACAGTTAACAACAACACAAAGTACTGCACAAAAGAAGCAGTTTCTGCTAGAGTTAACACCTAGTATTATACCTATAGAATGAAAGGGTCAAACTGTTAGCCTCCTAAAAATGTCAGGGACATTAAATTTGAATAGCTGAATTTGATTGTCCTACAAGTGTCCAGACAGAAATAGAGGTTTTTCTGTTAGGTCTTAGTCAGGAGGTAGGAGAGTGTGAATTCTACTTCATGTCAGTACTAGCAGATATGGCCATTCAGAGTCTGCCATTTTTCCTGAACTCTGAAACTGAAATAAATTTGCTCTCCTAATCCTGCAAAACAGAGCCCCTGAAAGTCACATATGGATACAACCTTGGCTAATTTCACGCTCATTCAACCTCTGGTTTGGTTTCAAGTCCTGCATATGAACTTTCACAGATCCTGGGTGCAGCATATTAAGAATATCTTATTCTCTCTCCCTTCAGCCCACCAAAAGCTCATTTTCTCCCCTGATATATTTTTGTTTTAACTTTCATAGGTATTTTTAATGTATGTGTATACCTATATTTTGATTTGAAATAGTGAAAAATATAATGCAAGATTCAGAATAGGGCACCAATAACTCTGTCTCTCCCATTCTCCAAATTCTTTAATGGATCCCCATCATTCCTGGGTTGGAATCCAAACACCTTTTCACATAGAAAAATAAAGTTGCCTCTTATTACACATACAACACTTTATCGCAACGTTATGTCAAACTAACGTGGTCCTGGAGGGGGTCAGGAATTCTCTGTGCCTTTGGACACAGCGTCACTTCTACTGGCAGCTTATAACCCCTCCTCTTCTGTCTGTCTTAATTCAAGCTATCCTTTCATTTATAGCTCAGGAGACTTCTAGTAAGTTTTCCATGGCCCCTCCAAGTTAAGTCAGGAGCTCTCCCTGGGCATTAATAACACCCCATACACATCTTTTCATGATTACACACCAGAGTGTGTTACAACTGGTCTTTCCCTTGTCTGCCCCCGACCAACAGGCAGAGAACATTATTCAAAGGAATTGGGGCTTGTCAACATGTATCCATAGCATCTAGCCCAGTACCTGACACTTAAGAGGGACACATTAAAACTAAGTACATTAAGTGGATGAGTAAGTCTTTGGGGAAATGTGCTTGAATCTTACCCAGTACTGAGCAAAAGCAAAACTATCATATTTTAGGTACATGCCTCAATCCTAACACATGGCCCATATAACTAAATTATTAGTTTGGAATATCTATTCATTCTTTGTTCAATAGATACTTTACGAAAATCTACTCTACGCCAGGCCCTATTCTAGGTACTGGGTTGCAGCTATGAATAAAACAAACAAACAAAACCCTGCCTTCATGGAGCTTACATTTTAATGTCTAATTAGAGTGTAATTAGAGAGGGAGACAAATAACGATCAAATCAATTTAAAGGTGTACCGTTAATAAAATGTTAAGCATTCTAGAAGAAGACAATATGGAAGAGTAACGGAATTCTATGGGCAGGTTTGTAATTTTAAAAATATTAATATAAATTATCCAAAATTTGTTTCCATACTAATGAAATATATTTCCCTTTGTATTGTGTAGATCTGAATAACAACCATGAAATGTGGCAGCTGGGAACAGAAAGAGAGAAAAGGTTAAATAGAGGCGAAAGCTGAAATCTATATCCTTGCCATTTAGTTTTGAGAAAGAAGAAAAGTTGAAGTGACAAATAATGAAGCTTTAGGACGGCATTCCTAGAATAAAGAGAACTGAAATGCTGTTTGAGAAGTTGGCCTTTTGTGATGAGTTTGGAACCTTGGTATATAGCTATCTGGGGGAGTGCTAAAGTCCAAAACTTCTACCCATTGAGAAGTGGGACTGGGAAAGCAATCAATGATCACCCTGCTCCTTCTTCACTGCAAAGAATGAAACACGTTAGCAACGCTTTGAATTAAATATTGTTAGCAAGTGTTAGCAATGCAAAGAATTAAACATGCTAGAAATACGTTGCTTTCTAAAACACCCAGTTACTCTATATCCAGAGTGAGTAGTGGGAATCAACGATAGATTAAAAAAAATATTTCTCAAATTTCACCTGGCTTATAACGTCCCATCATCCTTCTATAATCAAAAGAGCTTCTTGAGAAGTTTTATCAACCTTCAGTCCAGGTAAGCTGGGCTGTAAGTCATATCCTAGGTAGGTCCTTGAATACTTACCTACCAGGGGCAACCATAGAGCAGTATGGCAGAGAATGAGAGCAGCATTTCTCATAGACCAGCAGTGTCAGTATCCCTGGGAGGTTGGTAGAAATGCAGAATTTGGGCTCCACTCTGGAACCTTCCTACAAGACGCCCAGGTAATTTGCATGCCCATTCAAGTTGGGAGGTGCTGCTCTATAACAGCAATCCTCAGCCTTGTCTGCATGTCAGAACTGCCTGGGAAGTTGTTTAAATCTCAGTGATTAGGCCACATTCCTATATATTCTGATTTTATCAGAATAACCTGCATGTGTCTCAAAACTGTGTTTCCTGGGTCCTTTCTCAGACCTACAAAATCAGTACTCCAGGAATGAGCCTCAGGAATCTGCCACTTTAAGGCACAGAGTCATTGATTCCCATATAGAGCAAAACATAAGAATCCGTGGCTTGGAGGATGGAAAACGATGAATTCCATTGCAGAAAATACCTTTTATTTATGGGGATTACTTGAATCAACACACAAAATATGAAATACTTCTGCATATACATATACACATACATATGTATAAATGGTATTTGATAACTTTTCAACTTTATAACTAGAGGATTTAAATCCCATAGCAAGATATAGATGAGTTAGAGGAGGAAATGATGGGCTTGAATCTACCAGGAAATAGATTTTTAGGTAGTCATCTTCAAGATATTTTACAAATATTCCACAGAATATTTAGTATGCTCATAATAAAATCATACAACATATGAATTAGTCTCATAAATTTGTTTCTCTTCTAAACAAGCAGTCAGCATACTTTTTCTGTAAAAGATAAAATAGTGAATAATTTCAGCTATGCACACACTACACTCTCTATGTTGTCAACTATTCAAGTCTGGTTTTATAGCATGTAAGCAGCCATTGACAAAATAGAAAGTTTTCTCTAAGCCAGCTCCCAAATTACTTTCTTTAAAGTAACATCCACACATCTGTCTAAATCCAGTAGAGGAAAAAGTGTATGTTCCTAAAATTCAAATGTACTGATATAAACACAGTGTCAGGACATGGTTCCAGCTTCTGGTAAGGCCCAAGTGTGCATTGTTTTAAAGGAGAAAGAACGTCCTGGATTTTCTCTACTTGACAGGTAAGGTGAGGGACTAAAAACAAGGTTTCTGGTTTATAATAACAACTATTATTTCCTGAGCACCTGAGTAATTGTAAGTAGGTTATATTAATTATCATTTTTATCATTTTATCATTTTTATCATTGTATCATTTTATCATTATCATTAATTATCATTTTATCCCACAGCACTGCTGTGGGATTAGTACTATTATTCGCTCCAGTTTAAAGGTCATAAAAATAAAGTTTGGACACCTTAACTGACTTGTCACAGAGCTAGCAAGTACCCTCAGTGGAATCTGAACCCAGGTAGCTGAACCCAGAACCTGTACTTTCCGCCACTACACATCTCTGCCTTATCCATTGTCTACTGAGACTATGAATATGTGTGATGCTGGGCCAGTTATAAGCTTTTAGTTTGTAAGAGACACAGATGTGCTCAGCTCGAATTGGTTAATGGAACTGAAACCACAGAGAAAAATGTGGAAAACAGGAAAAAGTCTCACCATTGCATGGTGTGTCTGGAATACCGCCCAGGATAACATAGTCTTTCTGCTTCTATACAGGGAGCACGCCTTTATTTTTGTGCTTAGCCATTATGGCGAGTCAGAAAATGTTTGTCTTCTAATTGACCTAAGGGAATTAACTTCTCTTTCCTTCCTACCAACCTCACGACTTCAGCTTATTCATGATTTCTGCAGACCATCATCTCTGTGTTTCTCAACTTCTGCTCCTGCCCATCTACTGCTGGTTATCCACAGTAGGCTGAATTTATGCTTAAGGTCACTAAATCATCTATGGGTTACATAAAACATTCTTTATTGACATGGTTATTTTGAAAGGCTACATGGTAGCCATTGGCTACTCTAGAGATGGCTGTCATAGATCTGGGTACATTCATCTCTGGTCATATCTGCTGTGGCCTGTGGAGCCTAGACACACGGCATACTTTCTGGGTGGGGAGACCTGTGCATAGTGAACGCTCAGCATAACAGGCTCCTCTGAAATACCACTGTTTATAGATCATGTCCATTCTTTTGGAATAGTACTAAAGATTATCTATATATACTTTGTTTTTCTGTTATTCTTATATACAACTAGAAAAAGCCAATAGCTTGCCATAAAATCTAGCGAATGGAAAGTAAACTGGCTGGTGGCTGGAGATTATACATTTCTTGATCATGTTTCTAATCATTGTTGAATCCATTATTTGCAGTAACTGGTTCAATATTATCTATTTAAGTGTTTGAGAGCAGGCTGGAGCATAACAAAGGATCATATTTTATAACTATGCAGCTTCCGGTACATCTCAGCACATTCTTGGATATGAGAGCTCATCAAATTAGATCTTTCAGGTCAATCCTAATTTTATCACATCTCTCCCTTTTTGTCCTAGATGGGACCAGATTTTGCTTTGGATAACATTGTCACAATATCAACGTAATTAGCTATAGCAAATCTCTGTGTACATATGGGAAGGCTTATGTAAAGTCAGTAGACCAAATAGATTCCTGTACATTTGAATCTACTTTTTTTCTTTAGTCTACTTTCCAACATTCCATTCTGTTCACTTCTTTATCTTTTCTAATATTATGAACGTATTTTGCCACGAACATAAATTCTCCGTAACCTCCTTTTAATTCCATTTCAATATAAGTGGCATTGAATTTATATCTCTACTCTTTATTTGATTTTTATCCTGAGAGTATATCTACCTCTCTTGGAAAGATGTTTATACTGCAGATACTAAACTTCCGTACTGATTATCCCTATAGTAGAGTGTTTTTTCTGTCAGTAGTAATCAGAATCAGCTTGATGCAAAGACTTGAGCACTAACCTCTTTCAGAATCTCAAAGAAAAAAATATATGCTTCTTTCAAACACTGGTGGCTATGGAGTTTACAAAATCATTTATTTTGAGTAAGCCAAGAATTAAACTATTCTAAGGGTGATATAATTAAGTTGCACTATCAGATATTCATGAGTATCAGAATAGGTCACCAGGTATAAAGTGATAAAAAGTATAGTGTAAAGATTACGAGCTTTAAATACTGTCTGACCTGAACTTGAATCATAGGTCCCCAGCCTGCTCTCCCAGCCTGCATCTCTTCATCTGGAAAATTGGGGCAAATTATCTCCAGTGTCATCATTTTGACCTGATAATTATATAATCATACATACAAAATTTATACCCCAGCTGTCTGGCATTTAGGAGTCATGGTAAACACTGCCTCACCCTGTTGACTCTTATTGAAAATACCACCTACCTAGGAGCAGGTTATAACTCTTAAGAAAAGTTTTATAAAGCTTTAACAGATTTTTTTTTTTGATTTAAATTTCGAAACTGCCTATTCTAAGTGAGGTTATCCTACAAGATGTTTTCTGATGTCACAGAAGGAATAAATTACCATCAAATAAATGAAAAACGGGATTGAGTTTAGAACCTAGAGGTAAGCTGGAACCTGGGGATAATATATGAAAAAAAGTCTGACTGAGGCAGCTACCTACGTAAACAGCTCCCAATTCTCAAGTGGAACCAGGATTTTCTTCATTCTCTTTTCAGCCTGTGTAATGCAAATTAAGACAACAACTACACTGATAAAATCCCTTTAAAAACTTTAAGTATATCTTTTTAAATAAAAACTACAACTACCTTCATTTTTTAAAATAAATATCCCATTACACACTAAGCACATCCTTCAAGGGTCATAGACATCAACTAAGTACATCTAGTAAAAGTTCATTGGGTAGGGTATCACCATGGATTTTGAACTTGGCACAAGGAATAGTTTATAATAAAGAGATGTTATCAGCAATGGACAAGTTTGTTACTAACAAATGTGACCCGGTTTGGTTAATGTTGCCTCTTCCTGTTTATCCATGTTGCTTCAAATGTAAGAAAAGAAGATGCCAAAGACTCAATGACAGTAACTAGTCAAACACTTCTCTGAGGTATCTTGAATCAGTTGCAAAACCACCTCGCTGGAGAAAAGAGATAGAAGTCTCAGTGCAACAGAGGGAAATAAACGTCTTTAGGCTTTGGCTAAAACACACAGACAAACAGCTCGTACACATCCGTGCCTATGGGTATCCTAAAAATATGTTATTCCTGTGGGGGAAGCAATAGCATCAGCCTAGAAAGCTCTCTAGAGAATTTTGGAAGGCTAGCCAATTAATATAAACAATGTTCTGACATCTTTATAAAATGTCCCATCTCAGGATACCCATAGGAGGAGGGCAGAATCAACATTTCATGAAATATGAGTGCTCATTTTAAAAAGCACAGTTAAGATACCATTATAAATCTTTACACAAAAGCAGCAACATTTTACTTTGTGCGTTAGCATAACAGATGTTATTGAAATTCAATCTGTGTAAGTATTATCTCATGACAGTATACATTTGTATTTTAAATAGCGTTTGTCTCATTGTTAGAAAATCATTTTGAAGTATAAGTACTACATCATAAGAAGATAAGTGGTTGCTATTATTCACTCACGTGGTTAGAGCGCTAAGCAATCAATTGGTCATACGTAATTATATGGATAAAATCATTTTATTTTTTGATTGTATAGAAATTTACCATGATGTGAGAGAAAACCATCAGACTATATTTACACTTGCAAAGTAAAATAGAAAAGAAAAAGTTTGGATAATTAAATCTAACTTTGGAAAAGTTGCTTCCATTCCCTTTAGATATTTTTAACAAACTTATGAGGAAAAAGGGTTTAGAAGAGATAATGTGGACTAGTTTGTCTAAATTACATAGATAATTGCCCTAAGCCATGTAAAATACAAGTTTAACCTCAGTTCACTCTTGTTTGATGACAAAGTACAACTTCAAACATAAAAGCCAAGATGTCAGTAAACATTTAATTTGAATCCATTATTGAAGAATTCTCCTTTCAAAAGTAAGTATTTTAGAAAGAAAGTAATTTTCTTTACTTTTCTTTTTATTAAATTATCTCATTAAAAATTCACCTCTCATACAAAAACTATAAATCATATCAGTGGTATGATAATTCTTTTTGGTTCATTTTTCTTAACAGCTACATCAGAACCTTTATTAAAATTTTAATTGCTAAATGGTCACTATTAAAATATTCAGGGATTTAGTTCTAAATCCTTCAACCCACAGGGAGCTCAGGAACGTTGTTAAAGTAAAAAGCTGCACAAAATCTCAACTCTCATTTGCAAATGTTCTCTCCATCTGATTTAACTTTGAAGCTTTTAGACTGAGAGCTTTTGCCATATGACACCAACAAAACACTTCAATCAAAATCAAGTTACCTTAGCGCCGCACAGTTCTCTAGATTATTTAAAAAGGTAAAAAGAGAAATTCACTCTCTTTTCATATTTCCTTTCATTTTCTCTTGACGCAAGGCAGAATACTTAGGTTTCAAAAGAAATTGCTCTGTAATATCATCCCCAAACACCGGGTTTCATTCTAGGACAGTTGCTTGTAAACTAAGGCTTCTCCTGACAGAAACAGTCACTTGCTGCAGTGCAGAGTGTCAGTATAGTCAGTTAGAACTTTCAATGCAGAAATTCAGCGCGACGCAGTCACTCAGGTGAAGCGGCACTTACCTGAATTGAAATATTCACTGCGAAGGAGGTGAGAAATCAGTCGAATCAACCGTGAGCGGGGTGGGGAGAGCGAAGTTTTCAGTCAACACCCTCCAAGTAGCTGCGTGCTCGGCTGCTTTTTCCTCTTTATGCTGAGCCCCTCACTGTCTAAGAGAACAAAAAAGAGAAGCTGAAATCCTCCGAGGTTCCAGTGAGTAAATGAGGACTAAGCGATATTTCTTAACGGGAGCTCCTCGGCGAGCATGCTGCGTTTGGTGGTTCCCTAACTGCTGTGATATGCTGCTGTCAGGTCCCCGGAGCCGGGCGATAATCACTGACCTGATTAGCAGGAGACACTCACTGTGCGCAGGCAACACACGCAGAGGGTTAGTGGGTCTCCTGGGAACTGGAAAAGGCACCGGGGCTGCTTGGGACTCTTGTCTTTTCCAGCCTAATGGATGAACTACAACTCTGACTGTAATTTGCCAGGAGATTAGCTACAGGGTTCAGCCGCGGAAGGACTTAAATAAACGTGCTTTCTCCTGCAGTTCTGCCAGGTGCCTTCGTGTTAGATAGCAGGTACAGTGAAACAATTAATCGACCGATAGAGCTGATTTGTAAGACAGGACGAAAGCTGAAAAATGTTCAAAGCAATGTGATAAAAGATATAGCTGGGCTTGCCTTTGCCCCAAGCCTGGTACATACTTCAACCTTTGCCTAAGTAAAATGTTTTTAAAGGTTGATCACAGCCCTCCAGAGTGCAACTCTGATTTATGAAAGAAAGGAAGTATTCATACTAAATAAGCATGTTTGGCAGGTTCTTAACAGACGCAGGCATTCAACCCAAGACATGGAAAACACAGCGTTTCTTATGTAGTTTCTCAAATAGCATTTTAAATTAGCGTCACACTTGCGAGAAAATGTTTGCATTATACTATTAACCTGAGTAGCACAGGAGAATACATCAGTACACCTAACTAAATCATCTCTTCTACTATTGTTGAAGTACTAACTTTCTAAAACAAAAATAAGCAAGGGCATGAGAGGATACAAAATGTCAAACAACATATTAAATGTAGGCATGCGCCGTTCACAACCTGCTGATACCCCTCCACTGACCCCCTGAGCAGATCTTCAACACCTCCGACCTCAAAAGTTACCACTTCCTCCCAGAGATCTAATTCTCTCAAAAAGGTCACCTAATTAAATGCCAAAGCCTCAAATGGTTACGTTTTGACAATTCTCACTTCTATAGGAGAAAGTTATTAACATAAGAAGAACAGATGAAAAAAGTCCTTTGCATGTCTCGAGGGTGAGAAAAATCTCATTGCCAGGGAAAAAACTGACAAATGTCCTGTCACAGTGATACTGTGTGATGTGTTCAGCATTTCTGTTTTTCCAAGTAGGTCTCACTTGGGACATATGGCATTCCCTTGATGTGTGTGTGTGTGTGTGTGTGTGTGTGTGTGTGTGAGAGAGAGAGAGAGAGAGGGCTCTTGAGAGAGAGACAGAGGCTATATTTGGAATATTTACATGTATTTTTGAAAAATCCCTAATTTCAGTAAAGGGATGCACAAATCATACATAATGGAGAATATGTTTGCCTTCTATATTACCAAGTAAATTAAAAAAAAAAAAAAGTATTTTGTTAAAATACAAGCTCTTTGATGGTAAGACTTCTCAGACAAAATAAAACTTCAGTGCAACTATATAGGGCAGACACTTGAATTTAAAACAGAGATGCACCAGGGAGAAGCCCCAGGAGAGCTGATCCTGTGTCCCATTCAGAGGAGGTCTCTTGCTCCCTCAGCTGGTGGAGGGTGAGAGCTGAAGGTGAGGAAATCCAGTCAATAAGATTCAGGAGAGGGAGAATAACTTCTGCCACTGTTAAGCAGGAAACCCGTTATTCAATTATTGACTGGCATTAGAGTGTTCTACTACAGATAGAAAAGAGTTGCTTGTATCCAAATTGATGCACATAAATAAATTGAAAATAAACAGTAAACAGGAAATATAACTGCTAATTTCTTCTGCAAGGATCCTGGCTAGTTGTTAGCCCAGCACTTGTGAATGAAAATGTGATGGATTCCAGTGTTCTGATGTTCTGATGTTTAGCTGGTCTTCCAGTTAAAACACTCTGGTCTTGTATTTGTCTAAGCTTCATTCTGAGCACCTTAAGTAGTGACTTACTTTTAAAACTTTTTAAAACCTTAAGATAGTGCTTATTTTCTTAAACCCCATCCATTAGCAATGATGGTCACCAACTAAAATGGGTACATTCTAAGTTAAGCTAATTTTGTGCCATAGTAGTTAGTTTCTACCTGGAAAGTCCTGACTACATCAGACTGCACTGATGAAGCTTCCAAAATAACGAGTCTTGTTGTTCTCATAGGATCCAATGGTCTTTACCTCTAAATATTTTCTACAGAGGGTATGAGTAATTCTGCAGTAGTTTTCTAAACCTATGTTGAACAAATAGCTGATTTTATGTGGCAGTACACTCACGAATAACAAAGCAGAAGAATAATACTATTTTGTAGGGAGCGTAGAGAGGAACCAGCAGTGATAATTATAGGTGTTTTATATTAAGTGCTTGCTATGTGCCAGATGCTTTGAATATACTTCAGCTCTAGCCATTGTCCATGAAATCCTCAGAACAATCATATTAAGCATGCATTATTATCTTTTAAAAATTTTTATCAATTAAACTAAGGCTCTGAGAAGTTAAGTAAATTTATCACAGCCACAGAGCCAGTACAGAGCAAATACAGAATTAAAACTCAGGTCACATTAACTGTAAAATCTTGAAGCTTAGAAATTTCCAAACCGACAAAAATACTTGCTTCCAAAAGTATAGGAAAGTTGTATTGCTTTTATGATTTGCAAAACATTTTCATCCTTAAAAATGTGTTTTGTGACTGATAAAATATTACATTGTAACAGCTTAGTCACAATAAACAGTTATCTATATTTGAGCAGAAAATGAAATTCAACAAAAATAAACGTTAGCCTAAAAATAAACTAAATCTAGAACTTCCAAATGATGTAATTTCATTAGCTCAGGTTGGTCAATTTCAGTTTTTTTTCTCTCTTTTGCAATTCATTTACCCTTTTTCTTAAAACAGTAATTATTGGTTTTGTTTTGTTTTTTTTTTAAACAGGAAAATGACCTTACTCTAGTATATGGCTATCTCAAGAACATTTAGGCCAAAATTAAGATGATTTCTGATATATCAGTTCTCCAAGAGAAGTACTGTCATGTAATATCAAAGCTTAAAATAACTATGGAGTTGAAAAATTCATTTCTAGTTTGTTCAAGCTTTATCTAGAAGTTTTTTAAGCCTCACATGAATCTCACTATTTCATATGGTCTGTTGAAATTCTCAGACACATTCACAATCTTACAGAAAAACGTTGTGACCATGCTTTTTCAAGGCTTCTAATAAAAATTCTATCTAAAAAGAAATGATAAGAACTCAAATTAATTCAGCCCTTAAACTGCCAAGAAATTTCCACCTAATGTCTTATTCGATTCTTACAGGAATCTTGTGATATGCATTACGATAAGTATTTTACTCATATTTTAATGATGGGAACTTTGGAATAAAAAAAAAGTGATTGTCCCTTTGGTCTTTGATGCTTAGTGGAAAACCTGATGTCTTCCTTTCCAGACAAGGCTATTGCTCCCCACCATGTCTAACAAATATGTTTGTTGGAGTCATGTTGTAGTCAAAAAAGAATTCAATGGATATCTAAGTGGAAGCCGCTCTTTATTTATTTGAGTTTGTTCTAAAGAGTCAGAACTGTGACGTAATGAAGGAAAAAGTACTCTTGAGTGGTAGGAAGCTTGTAATTTATACTTACAGGAATCTTTCCACTTGGATTTCTCATAGACTTTTCTTGATGTTAACTATAATTATATTAAGACAATTGTTCAGATATTGATCTTATGATTCTTATATGAATCTCCTCCTGCTTCTCTTTCAACATCAGATTCACATATTACCTCTCTGTTTTTTTGTGGTGATTTAATTATCAGGAGAGAGGAAATCTCAGAATGTTGGTGTTAATTGTTTTCTTTTTTAAATTGAAGTATAGTTGGTGTGCAATATCATATGTTACATTTGTGCAATATAATGATTCACAATTTTTAAAGGTTATGCTCCATTTATAGTTCTTATAAAATATAGCCTATATTCCCTGTGTTGGGCAATATATCCTTGTAGCTTATTTTATTTTATTTTTTATTTATTTATTTTTTAATTTAATTTTATTTATTTTTTTATACAGCAGGTTCTTATTAGTCATCCATTCTATACACATCAGTGTATACATGTCAGTCCCAATCTCCCAATACATCCCAGCAAGCCCACCCCCCCACCGCTTTCCCCCCTTGGTGTCCATACCTTTCTTCTCTACTTCTGTGTCTCAATTTCTGCCCTGCAAACCGGTTCATCTGTACCATTTTTCTAGGTTCCACATATATGCGTTAATATACGATATTTGTTTTTCTCTTTCTGACTTACTTCACTCTGTATGAGTCTCTAGATCCATCCACATCTCAACAAATAACCCAATTTCGATCCTTTTTATGGCTGAGTAATATTCCATTGTATATATGTACCACATCTTCTTTATCCATTCATCTGTCAATGGGCATTTAGGTTGCTTCCGTGACCTGGCTATTGTAAATAGTGCTGCAATGAACATAGGGGTGCATGTGTCTTTTTCAATTATGGTTTTCTCAAGGTATATGCCCAGTAGTGGGATTGCTGGATCATATGGTAGTTTTATTTTCAGTTTTTTAAGGAACCTCCATACTGTTCTCCATAGTGGCTGTATCAATTTACATTCCCACCAACAATGCAAGAGGGTTCCCTTTTCTCCACACCCTCTCCAGCATTTGTTGTTTGTAGATTTTCTGATGATGCCCATTCTAACTGGTGTGAGGTGATAGCTCACTGTAGTTTTGATTTGCATTTCTCTAAAAATTAGTGATGTTGAGCAGCTTTTCACGTGCTTCTTGGCCATCTGTATGTCTTCTTTGGAGAAATGTCTATTTAGTTCTTCTGCTCATTTTTGGAATGGGTTGTTTGTTTTTTTAATATTGAGCTGCATGAGCTGTTTATATATTTTGGAGACTAATCCTTTGTCCATTGATTTGTTTGCAAATATTTTCTCCCATTCTGAGGGCTGTCTTTTCGCCTTTTTTATGGTTTCCTTTGCTGTGCAAAACTTTGAAGTTTCATTAGGTCCCATTTGTTTATTTATGTTTTTATTTCCATTACTCTAGGAGGTGGATCAAAAAAGATCTTGCTGTGATTTATGTCAAAGAGTGTTCTTCCTATGTTTTCCTCTAAGAGTTTTATAGTGTCTGGTCTTCCATTTAGGTCTTGAATCCATTTTGAATTTATTTTTGTGTATGGTGTTAGGGAGTGTTCTAATTTCATTCCTTTACATGTAGCTGTCCAGTTTTCCCAGCACCACTTATTGAAGAGACTGTCTTTTCTCCATTGTATATCCTTGCCTCCTTTGTCATAGATTACTTGACCATAGGTGCGTGGGTTTATCTCTGGGCTTTCTATCTTGTTCCATTGATCTATGTTTCTGTTTTTGTGCCAGTACCATATTTTCTTGATTACTGTAGCTTTGTAGTATAGTCTGAAGTCAGGGGGTCTGATTCCTCCAGCTCCGTTTTTTTCCCTCAACACTGCTTTGGCTATTCGGGGTCTTTGGTGTCTCCATACAAATTTTAAGATTTTTTGTCCTAGTTCTGTAAAAAATGTCATTGGTAATTTGATAGGGATTGCATTGAATCTGTAGATTGCTTTGGGTAGTATAGTCATTTTCATAATACTGATTCTTCCAATCCAAGAACATGGTAAATCTCTCCATCTGTCTGTATCATCTTTAATTTCTTTCATCAGTGTCTTATAGTTTTCTGCATACAGGTCTTTTGTCTCCCTAGGTAGGTTTGTTCCTAGGTATTTTATTCTTTTTGTTGCAATGGTAAATGGGAGTGTTTCCTTAATTTCTCTTTCAGATTTTTCCTCATTAGTGTATAGGAATGCAAGAGATTTCTGTGCATTAATTTTGTATCCTGCAACTTTACCAAATTCATTTATTAGCTCTAGTAGTTTTCTGGTGGCATCTTTAGGATTTTCTATGTATAGTATCATGTCATCTGCAAACAGTGACAGCTTTACTTCTTCTTTTCCAACTTGTATTCCTTTTATTTCTTTTTCTTCTCTGACTGCCATGGCTAGGACTTCCAAAACTATGTTGAATAATAGTGGGGAGAGTGGACATCCTTGTCTTCTTCCTGACTTTAGAGGAAATGCTTTCAGTTTTTCACCATTGAGAATGATGTTTGCTGTGGGTTTGTCACATACTGCCTTTATTATATTGAGGTAGGTTCCCTCTATGCCCACCTTCTGGAGAGTTTTTATCATAAATGGGTGTTGAATTTTGTCAAAAGATTTTTCTGCATCTATTGTGATGATCATATGGTTTTTATTCTTTAATTTGTTAATATGGTGTATCACATTGATTGATTTGCGTATATTGAAGAATCCTTGCATCCCTGGGATAAATCCCACTTGATCATGGTGTATGATCCTTTTAATGTGTTGTTGGATTCTCTTTGATAGTATTTTGTTGAGGATTTTTGCATCTGTGTTCATCAGTGATATTGGTCTGTAATTTTCTTTTCTTGTAGTATCTTTGTCTATTTTTGGTATCAGGGTGATGGTGGCCTCATAGAATGAGTCTGGGAGTGTTCCTTCCTCTGCAATTTTTTGGAAGAGTTTGAGAAGGATGGGTGTTAGCTCTTCTCTAAATGTTTGATAGAATTCACCTGTGAAGCCATCAGGTCCTGGACTTTTGTTTGTTGGAAGATTTTTAATCACAGTTTCAATTTCATTACTTGTGATTGGTCTGTTCATATTTTCTATTTCTTCCTGGTTCAGTCTTGGAGGTTATACCTTTCTAAGAGTTTGTCCATTTCTTCCAGGTTGTCCATTTTATTGGCATAGAGTTGCTTGTAGTAGTCTCTTAGGATGCTTTGTATTTCTGCGGTGTCTGTTGTAATTTCTCCTTTTTCATTTCTAATTTCATTGATTTGAGTCCTCTCCCTCTTTTTCTTGATGAGTCTGGCTAATGGTTTATCAATTTTGTTTATCTTCTCAAAGAACCAGCTTTTAGTTTTATTGATCTTTGCTATTGTTTTCTTTGTTTCTATTTCATTTATTTCTGGTCTAATTTTTATGATTTCTTTCCTTCTGCTAACTTTGGGTTTTGTTTGTTCTTCTTTCTCTAGTTCCTTCAGGTGTAAGGTTAGATTGTTTATTTGAGATTTTTCTTGTTTCTTGAGGTAGGCTTGTATAGCTATAAACTTCCCTGTTAGAACTGCTTTTGTTGCATCCCATAGGTTTTGGATCGTCGTGTTTTCATTGCCATTTGTCTCTAGGTATTTTTTGATTTCCTCTGATTTCTTCAGTGATCTCTTGGTTACTAAGTAACGTATTGTTTAGCCTCCATGTGTTTGTGTTTTTTACGTTTCTTTCCCTGTAATTCATTTCTAATCTCATAGCGTTGTGGTCAGAAAAGATGCTTGATATGATTTCAGTTTTCTTAAATTTACTGAGGCTTGATTTGTGACCCAAGATGTGATCTATCCTGGAGAATGTTCCGTGCACACTTGAGAAGAAAGTGTAATCTGCTCTTTTTGGATGGAATGTCCTATAACTATCAATTAAATCTACCTGGTCTATTGTGTCATTTAAAGCTTCTGTTTCCTTATTTATTTTCATTTTGGATGATCTGTCCATTGGTGTAAGTGAGGTGTTAAAGTCCCCCACTATTATTGTGTTGCTGTCAATTTCCTCTTTTATAGCTGTTAGCAGTTGCCTTATGTATTGAGGTGCTCCTATGTTGGGTGCATATATATTTATAATTGTTATATCTTCTTCTTGGATTGATCCCTTGATCATTATGTAGTGTCCTTCCTTGTCTGTTGGAACATTCTTTATTTTAAAGTCTATTTTATCTGATATGAGTATTGCTACTCCAGCTTTCTTTTGATTTCCATTTGCATGGAATATCTTTTTCCATCCTCTCACTTTCAGTCTGTATGTGTCCCTAGGTCTGAAATTGGTCTCTTGTAGACAGCATATATATGGGTCTTGTTTTTGTATCCATTCAGCAAGCCTGTGTCTTTTGGTTGCAGCATTTAATCCACTCACGTTTAAGGTAATTAACGATATGTACGTTCCTATGATCATTTTCTTAATTGTTCTGGGTTTGTTTTTGTAGGTCCTTTTCTTCTCTTGTGTTTCCCACTTAGAGAAGTTCCTTTAGCATTTGTTGTAGAGCTGGTTTGGTGGTGCTGATTTCTCTTAGCTTTTGCTTGTCTGTAAAGCTTTTGATTTCTCCATCGAATCTGAATGAGATCCTTGCCGGGTAGAGTAATCTTGGTTGTAGGTTCTTCCCTTTCATCACTTTAAGTATATCATGCCACCCCCTTCTGGCTTGTAGAGTTTCTGCTGAGAAATCAGCTGTATAATCTTATGGGAGTTCCCTTGTATGTTATTTGTCATTTTTCCCTTGCTGCTTTCAGTAATTTTTCTTTGCCTTTAATTTTTGCTAATTTGATTACTATGTGTCTCGGCGTGTTTCTCCTTGGGTTTATCCTGTATGGGTCTCTGCACTTCCTGGACTTGGGTGGCTATTTCCTTCCCCATGTTAGGGAAGTTTTCAACTATAATGTTTTCAAATATTTTCTCGGGTCCTTTCTCTCTCTCTCTCGTCTCCTTCTGGGACCCCTATAATTTGAATATTGTTGCGTTTAATGTTGTCCCAGAGGACTCTTAGGCTGTCTTCATTTCTTTTCATTCTTTTTTCTTTATTCTGTTCCGCAGCTGTGAATTCCACCATTCCTTCCAGGTCACTTATCCGTTCTTCTGCCTCAGTTATTCTGCTATTGATTCCTTCTAGTGTAGTTTTCATTTCAGTTATTGTATTGTTCATGTCTGTTTGTTTGTTCTTTAATTCTTCTAGGTCTTTGTTAAACATTTCTTGCATCTTCTCGATCTTTGCCTCCATTCTTTTTCCGAGGTCCTGGATCATCTTCACTGTCATTATTCTGAATTCTTTTTCTGGAAGGTTGCCTATTTCCACTCCATTTAGTTGTTTTCCTGGGGTTTTATCTTGTTCCTTCATCTGGTACATAGCCCTCTGCCTTTTCATCTTGTCTATCTTTCTGTGAATGTGGTTTTTGTTCCACAGGCTGCAGGACTGTAGTTCTTCTTGCTTCTGCTGTCTGCCCTCTGGTGGATGTGGCTATCTAAGAGGCTTGTGCAAGTTTCCTGATGGGAGGGACTGGTGGTGGGTAGAGCTGACTGTTGCTCTGGTGGGCAGAGCTCAGTAAAACTTTAATCCGCTTGACTGCTCATGGGTTGGGCTGGGTTCCCTCCCTGTTGGTTGTTTGGCCCAAGGCAACCCAACACTGGAGCCTACCTGGGCTCTTTGGTGGGGCTAATGGCGGACTCTGGGAGGGCTCACACCAAGGAGTACTTCCCAGAACTTCTGCTGCCAGTGTCCTTGTCCCCATGGTGAGCCACAGCCACCCCCATCTCTGCAGGAGACCCTCCAACACTAGTAGGTAGGTCTGGTTCAGTCTCCCCTGGGGTCACTGCTCCTTCCCCTGGGGTCACTGCTCCTTCCCCTGGGTCCCGATGCGCACACTACTTTGTGTGTGCCCTCCAAGAGAGGAGTCTCTTTTTCCCCTAGTCCTGTCGAAGTCCTGCCATCAAATTCCACTAGCCTTCAAAGTCTGATTCTCTAGGAATTCCTCCTCCCGTTGCTGGACCCCCAGGTTGAGAAGCCTGACGTGGGGCTTAGAACTTTCACTCCAGTGGATGGACTTCTGTGGTATAAGTGTTCTCCAGTCTGTGAGTCACCCACCCAGCAGTTATGGGATTTGATTTTACTGTGATTGCGCCCCTCCTACCATCTCATCACGGATTCTCCTTTGTCTTTGGATGTGGGTATCTTTTTTGGTGAGTTCCAGTGTCTTCCTGTCGATGATTGCCCAGCAGTTAGTTGTGATTCTGGTGTTCTCGCAAGAGGGAGTGAGAGCACATCCTTCTACTCCGCCATCTTGGTTCAGGGCCCCTTGTAGCTTATTTTATATGTAATAGTTTGTACCTCTTAATCCCCTACCCCTATACTGCCCCTCCTCCCATCCCCACTGGTAAGCACTAGTTTGTTCTCTATATCTCTGATTCTGCTCTTTTTCATTAAATTCACTAGTTTGTCGTATTTTTTTAGATTCCACATATGTGATATCATACACTATTTGTCTTTCTCTGTCTGACTTATTTCACTTAGCATAATTTCCTCCAAGTCCATCTGTATTCTTGCACATGGCAGAAAGCTCATAATTTTTATGGGTAGTATTCCATTGTGTATATGTACCTTATCTTCTGTATCCATTCATCAGTGTTATTTTAAATATAAAAAACAAAACAAGCAGGCTAACAAAGTAATAAGAAATTGATCTTTTAGCAGCAGCACTGAGCTAATACTAACGCAGGAATGTTTGCTGAATGCTAATAGGGTCTCATATATTATACATATTTCTGCCTTTGTGTAAGTCATGAAGACTAACAGGCTGAATTTACCAGTCTTTAAAGTAAACTTTTCACATTTTTGAGGCCAGTTCTCTTTTTTCACTCATATATACTCATGAATTTGAGATACTATATACTTCTGGAAATAAAGAAAGCTAGATTGGATATCAGAAAGCTTGGACTATAGTCAAAATTCTGGTACTAACTAGCTTTATAACTTTGAGCCATTTACAAAGCTTCCAGTTAATAATTTCATTGAAAAATGTGAAGAAATTTGGCTATATTATCTCTAATATTTCAGTCTGCTATAAAATTATGTTTTCTATTTGACTAAAAATTTGTGATATTCTTTCTACTTAATTCAGAAATAATCAGGCAGTCAAGAAGAAAAGATTGTATAAAGTTTTCTCCCCTTTCTCATCCTGTCACACCCCTAAGTTTTATTCTATAAATGACATTATGGAAAAAAGTATTTTGTTTTCATAGTTCGAGTATTTTAAGAATCAGTCAGGAGTCATCGACTTGATATTGTACCTGATAGGTGAAAACATTTGCTAAGGTCAAGAATATTCTTTAATTTTTTTAAAGTAACTATAATGCATTCCTTTTAAAGGACACAGCTGTTATATTACATCTAAAATGGATCCTTAGCCTTTTTCTTTATTGTTCTGGCCAGTTAAAAGTGAAAGCTGGTTTAATTAAAATGACTGAGAATTAACTTAAGCTAGGGAGCATAATTTTAAAATGGACATATAATATTAATATATTTTGTATTTTAAAAATCACATTTCCACTTTAGGATACAGTTAGTTATTTTAAAATAACAGAAAAGCACATGCATAATTAAAAGAAAAGAAATGGCTTTCAGTAGACATAATTGCTTGGTATTTTACCCCTTTCCTGTTAGTTCATATTTAGTTTCTTTTAGATATGATTATTAAGTGCAAAAAAATGAAATAAATAATATATAAACCTTAAGAATTATTAAATTCACTTAAAGCTATTGAATATTAGTGATGACTAGAATTAGGCATTATAAAAGCCAAACCACACACATTTTTAGCAATGATTAAAAAATAAGTTGCTAAACAAATATACATAAAATACTATTTAATGAACAGTATTACTTAATAGAAAAAAAGAAGGGCATGTTCATTTATTTATTGAGTAGATATGTTTACCCTTTTTGGAGAGTCAGAAAAGGGGTAAGGAAGAGTAAGTGTACAGTTAATGGGATGTAGAAAGATTGGGAAGCACTAATATGATAAACTATCAAATTAATTTGCTGTTCACCCAAAATTCCTAAAATTAAAAAAATCCTAATTTAGATGGACATATTAACTTGAAACTATATAATTGTTTAAAGTCCTTTCTACCAGCATAACCTATTAGCATAGTTAAAATCGAAAGAAAAACACCCTAATAATACCAAGTATTGACAATGATGCAGAACATCTATAACTCTCATATACTGTTCATGGAAATGTAAAATAGTGCAACCACTTTGAAACACATTTTGGTAGTTTCTTTAAAACTTAAATATATACCTATTGTGTGATGCAGCTATCTCTCTCCAAAGTATTTACTCCAAGGGAGAGAAAGCTTAGTACACAAATGATTGACTTTATTCATAATAGCAAAAAAATGGAAACAATCCAAACATCTATCAACAGGTGAATGGATAAACTGTGGTACATTTATATAATGAACTACTACTCATCAATTAAAAGGAACAAACTAGTAGTATACTCAAAACTGAACCACAAGGTCATTGTGCTGACTAAAAAGAAGCCATTTACGAGGAGTTAAAAATATGGAAATAAACCATAGTGACAGACGGCAGAAAAGTGGGGTTGAAGGATGGGGGTGGAATAAGGGATGGCAAAGGGGAACAAGAAGCCTTTTGGGAGGATGAAAATGTTCAGTACCTTGGATATGGTGGTGGTTTCGCAGGTGTATACATTTGTCAAAACTCATCTAGTTTATACTTTAAATATGTGCAGCTTATTTTACGTTATACCTAAAGTTGCAAAAATACGTCTCTTCCTCATTTATTCTTTAATTGAACATTACTATAATTAAACTGTCAATGCCACATTATATCCATAATAAGATAACAGTCTGCCTGCCTTTCATCCTATTTCCTATTTTCTAAAGGAACCATATTGAAGATGGGATAAAATCACCTACTTTATATTTCTAATGGTTTCTTAAATTGTAGAGAGCATTTCCCATTCAATCAAAGTTTAAGACAACTTTAAACTTAATGTCCTAGTACCTATCCAGATAATAGTTCAGTAAAATTTTATATGGGGAAATAAAGTGCCATTCCATTTGAAACAATGACTGCTGTGAATTGCTTAATTACTTCTTGATACACATATATCATTGTCCATTTGCTTCTAAATTCTCTTTAATGCGTATTGAAATTTCACCGTAGCATAACTTCAGCATGTTTGCCACAGCAAGTGACTCTATATAACAGAAAAATAATTGGACTTTCTCAGCCTCAAACTGCATTTGACAGGCCTTAAGATGAAAATACTTTATATAGCATCATAAAGTTGATATTGTTACCAAGTGGCTCTAAAAGGCTCTCCCTCTTACTCCTATCTAGTTATTTACTAAATTGAACTTTTTCTTTGGGTTTCATAGTGACTCCGTTAACTTCTGAATACTGAGTTTCATTCTATTCTCAGTTACACTGACTGTAATATCCAGTTTCCGCTCCTGTCAACTTGCTCCTTTTCACTCTAGGCCAAAGTCAATAATTTGCTTCCACAACATAAAGAATAGGTGACTTCTATCTGCCTTGCTGACTCTATTTTCCTTATTAAAAATAATGTTGGGCTTCCCTGGTGGCGCAGTGGTTGAGAATCTGCCTGCCAATGCAGGGGACACGGGTTCGAGCCCTGGTCTGGGAAGATCCCACGTGCCGCGGAGCAACTGGGCCCGTGAGCCACAACTACTGAGCCTGCGCGTCTGGAGCCTATGCTCCGCAACAAGAGAGGCCGAGATAGTGAGAGGCCCGCGCACCGCGATGAAGAGTGGCCCCCGCTCGCCGCAACTGGAGAAAGCCCACGCACAGAAACAAAGACCCAACACAGCCAAAAATAAATAAATAAATAAAGTGTAAACTTTAAAAAATAATAATAATAATGTTAACTCTCCACAGTAATACAGACTTTTAACATTTCTTAGACTGTTGGTGGATAGTCTGAAATAACACGTTTACTACTTTGCGTTCATCAAATATATGGACTAAAGTTTTTGTAGTAATGGTGCAGCGGGAAAAATACGGGAAAAATATCAGGAACTTTGGTGACTCACTCCCTGAAATGGAAGTGATACAGCAACATGACAGTAGCCAACAGCAGTTGTGAATCCTTGGACTAGTTGCTTTATCCATATTTGCTTCAGTTTCCTCAGATCAGAAAAGAGAATAAAATAATGTGAAATTAGTTCATGTATATGCAGAAATAAGATTAAATGAGTTAGTAGATATGTAGCACCAAGAAGGTAATGTTGCAAAATACGGACTCAATAAATATCAGCCACTATTATTAGTTAAACGTGCAATATATGCAGTATGTAAACCCCAAATAAAATTTTGTTTTTAATTGTCATGATTATGTCCAATTGGACGTAGGCTAAATGTATGTCATACTCTTTATATTGTAAGTTCTGAAAAGAAATTTCCCATTAAACATGTAAAATAAAATTATTCCATCCATGTTTAGCAAGAATGTTTCAAAGCACAATAATGAATTGCTGGTGGACATAAAAACTGCAACTATATCTCAGGGGAGCCACTTTGATATTTGTAACAAAACAGTGTGTGTGTGTGTGTGTGTGTGTGTATACAGATATTTACCGGAAAACATTGTGCATTACATCATTGTTTATAACTGTGAAAAACTAAACATTAATTACAGTATTATTGATTAGATATAAACATGAAAATGTAATACATTAATGCAGATTTTTAATAGAAAAGAAAGATCATAATAACACCTAAGTATGTTTCTATATAGATTTTAAAGGAAGTTTATGAATCTTGAGAAACTAAACATGTTTTCTTGACATTAGCATTTTGGTAGGTTAACTCACCATTTCTTGTTTGTAAAAATTGTAAGCTAGAGAAAATTAAAAAAAGAATAATCCTTAAGTTGTTTTATTTATCATTTCCTCCTCTAATTCTTTCTGTTTTTTGTATATGTCTATATAAACAAAAGGAAAGGGAAGCTACAATTTAGACACTTTTATAAAATCCAGATTTAAGTACTTTAAATTAAAGAGATAGATACGTGACTTCTTTTAGAGTGGATGTTGATTCTCCCACAGATGAGTTTCAAATGACATTGTCCGTTGCATCAACTGAAAAAATATCAGTACCCACTCCTTACGGTTGATGAGGGGTATTACCTCTTTTCACTCCATTTCCTTCCATCAAGAACGGGTAAAAATCAAGAAAACTGATTCCAATCCCACAGAGAAACAGATCAGCTACTGTGTAAAAGTGTGGCTTCTAGGAAGAAGCCTGAGCCAGAAAAAGATATTCTAGTATTGAGCAAAATCCCTTTTGTGTAGTCTGCTTTTCACTGTTGAAGGAGCTCAGAAGGGTCTTTGTATTGGAGGGAGGGAATCTGAGATTCATGTCGGGCATTGGAGTAGAAATAGACAAACTATTTTCTTCCATTCAGTTTGTAATTTTTCCAACTTTCTACTACAAAAATCTCAGACGAATATAAACAGTAAAGGAAACAGTATTGATGGACACCATGTTTCCATCATCCAGTTTCTTTATTTAGCAAATTGTGGCCAATCTTGTTTCCTCTATATTCTCTCACTTTGTCCTCTTACTTCCTCTTGGATAATTTTGAAGCAAATCCTAGACACTTACATTTTCCCATCTGTAAATATTTCAGTGGGCTGTGTAAAAGATAAGGGCTCCTTGCTTTTCCACTACAACATATTCATAATATCATTATCTCAGGATGTTTTCTTTTGCTTTGGCTTTAAGTGACTAATGCTAATACGCCTAGTTTAACAATTTAATCTAGCTTACGAGATTTCAGTATATAGACTGCATTAACTCCCTCTAGTAGTATAGACTATGGATGTTATTTTACAGCAGCCCTCACAAGGAGGTTAGCTGACCAATAATATCTTAAACTTGATTCCAGAAGCTACTACCCCAGTCTCCCAAAGTGTCCTATTGATTGTGGTCAAGAACAGTATCGGAAGATATATTAGTTATTACAAAGCTTAATAATTGATATATCACTCATTTGGTCAAGGAAACCTCAATAGTCCCCAGTTGCTTATTGTATAAAATGCAAATTTCTTGCCTATAATTAAAAATTCTCCTTGATCTGCCTATAAAGTGATTTCCCACCATGTCAAAGATGAAAGCTGGTTTCTTTACTTTAATTGTTATCAGAATGTAATTTCCCAGTCTCTAGGTTTTTATTCCTGGGGCTTGTCTGATTTCTTGCCAAACTTCATATGTGTTTACGTAAAAGGACCTATACTGTTTGATAGCTTTCTCAATGTTTAATGCAAGTGCTAGATACAAACTAGACACTCCGTAAATATTTGTTGAACACTCAGTATAATGCCCAATTGAACAAAATATTGGTTTTCTGTTACTGGCAGATGTTTACCTGCTTCATCATTTTACTATTCTGTTTAAAAGCAGCACAGACAAAACCTTTGGGGAATTTGATTTCCAGATGCTTCTGTCCTGCTTGGAAATATGAAAAGCTATCACAATTCACCACACCAGAACTATTTCATTCATGGCAGCTGTCTCAAAGGGGCTACAAAGTAAGGACCGTTTACCTTTATCACATAGTGTTATTTTTCTTATCTAAAGACCAGGAATTAGGTTCTTGATTTCCAAAGGAGGAAACACTAGTTATTTTAAGGTGTCTTTTTAGGTAAGTCATAGTTTATAATGATAAGCCAACTTTACAATTTAATTGAATGTTTTTAAGTCTCACTGAGACTATACTCTTCTCCACTTTAAAATGAGTTGTTTTTCATTTCATAAAATTGTCATTTTAAGGTGTTTTTTTTACTAATTTTAAACTCAGTGAAATGAATATGAAAATATGAGCATCGTATATTATTAATAAATATTTCTTGAAAATATTAATAGTTCACAATTTATATCTTCATTTATAGTCAAAGCATACAATTTATTATACTAATGACAGAGGACAAACATACTCGCAGTTAGTTGCAAAATGATGGATTGTGGTAAAACTAAGTTGCTACACTCTGATTTTACTAGCTTTAATTAAGAAAAAAATTCACATAACTATAAAAATCACTCTAAAGCAATATGATTTAGCAACAATTTAAATACATAAAAATTTTTAATAAAAACAACCAGAGTAACCCTTTTATAAATAGCTTGAAGTAATTCTAATTAGTCGAGAATCATTATGATGCAAAATTCATGTTTTCTCTCCAATACTTATATTTAATAGGAAAACTATTATCCTTGTTCTAGTGAGCTTTGATTGCTTTCAAAGTGAGCAACTTGATGGAAAAATTCAGGCTTTTCTGAATTGAGTTCTGACATATCCTTGAACGGACATTGTAGTTAATGATCTCCATTGAGACAGCCCTCTTATGACCATCTACTAAATTCAGTCTGTTTTAGAAGAGCTAGAGAAATAGACAGGCTGGTTCAAAATCATAGATGTGTTAACAACCTGATGTTTTAGGGGTAAATACTGAATGCTTAGCAGGTGTGAAATTTGGCAGTAAACATAAGTGACTCAGGGCCCTGAAGCTGTCTGAAGTGAGGGATATCCATTGAGTTGCCCTAAGATGAAAGCTGACATAATCTTTTGAGCATATAGAAGGCATCCAGAAAAACCAGGATTTTATTAGTCTAAGACAAATGTTTGTACTTGATTCGGTGCGGTAGGGTCGTTTTTATGAGGGATTTTTGCTAGTATGGTCCACAGACAAAGCAAGCCTAGGACTGCTGCTCTACCATTCAGTTTTGTGACCTGGCATAAGTGTGGAAACATCCACTAGAAAGATTTCATTCCTAGGTTTTATGTTAGGCCCCGGATTATTATTATCATGCAAGCAAGTGAGATTTACGGCATTCACACAGGAAGAGTGGGATTCTTATAATAGGAAATCTGCCCTAATCTATTTGTAGTTCCATGTTGGGACCTGGCACACCCAAGCACTATATGCAATAGCTGCTCAGTATTCTAGGACTACTGGAGAGGAGATTAAGCCACAAGAAAGACAGACCCTCAAGTTAGTGTAGGAGGGAGCTATGAAAAACTGATACATCTATAAGAGGTGGCCTGAGAGGCAATATGCTGGTGATAAAAGACAGAGCGACCAAATTGCAGGGCAAGATCAGGGTCAGGTGTTTCTCAGGCAATTGAACCACAAAGAAAGTCAATTCCATAAGAAGGAAATTCCAGACTAGATCAATCATTATCAGAAAATATGTCACTGCCAGTGGGCAATGGAGGCAGATTTCCAGGAAGGAAGCAGATAAGAACTAATCAAGGGAAACAGGGACCCGCCAACAGCTATTTTTTAACAGGGCTTCAACTTGGGGAAAAAAAAACAAAAAACAAACATGTTATAGACAGTTCATTAGGTAGAATAATTTAGATTAATTTAAGGTAAATTTCCCTAAATCAACAATGTTAGGAAGTGGCTTATCTGGGATAGAAACTTAGCAATTACTCCAGAGCCTGCTCTTAAAGACAAGCCTTACGTGTATTCTAATTTCATAGTATATCCATATTACAGTGTTATATGCTTTTCAAAGAGATCATATACAAATGATTTCTTTGGGAATTACTGCATGTATGAGGTGAGCAGATCATATTATTATGTTCATTTCACAGACGAAGAAATTGAGTCTAACATAACTGCATCCTGTCTGAGGTCACATAGATAATAATTTTAAAACAATAAACTAGAATTTAGGTTTTCTGTTTCCCCATTGTTCTATGTTCATTTGACACAGAGGCTGGCAGACTCTTAAAGGACTAGATAGTAAATGTTTTCAAGTTTGCAGCAAAAAGGCAAAATTGAGGATATTATGTAGGTACTTAGATAATAATTTTAGATGGAACCATTAAAAATGAAACAGCTGGGCTTCCCTGGTGGCGCAGTGGTGGAGAATCTGCCTGCCAATGCAGGGGACGCGGGTTCAAGCCCTGGTCTGGGAAGATCCCACATGCCGTGGAGCAACTAGGCCCCTGAGCCACAACTACTGAGTCTGCGCGTCTGGAGCCTGTGCTCCCAACAAGAGAGGCTGCGATAGTGAGAGGCCCGCGCACCGCGATGAAGAGTGGCCCCCGCTTGCCGCAACTAGAGAAAGCCCTCGCACAGAAACGAAGACCCAACACAGCCAAAAATAAATAAATTAAAAAACCAAAAAAACAAACAACAAAACAAACAAAAAATGAAACAGCTTTCTTTCTTTGTGGTCTATACAGAAACAGGCAGTAGGTCAGATTTGACCCACTGGCCATAGTTTATCATCCCAGATTATAGCAACGCTTGCTTGAGTGGTTATTTGCAATGGCAACTTAATCTAACCGTGAAGAATTGAATAGTGTTACATCATCATGCATCTCTCTGACTCACTTAAGTTGTGTTATATGTAGAAGAAACTTAAATAAATCTTGATTTACACAGAACACATTATGAAATAATATGGTGACATCCATAAACTTATAAAATAATGTTTCTAAATTTTATTTCTATATTTTGTATAGATTAATACACATTGATTTCAGTTAAAAACCTGTCAAATCCAGCTTCTCCCAAAATATAATTATCATGATTTCATTAAAATTGGTTTAATTTTTTTCTCCATAGGTAAAATTTGTGGATTGAAATAATCACATAGTACATCTCATAGCATTCCCCAAAATAGACCAAAGGCATTAGCTATCTGAAATCTCCACCATAACAATATGATTGCATACTCTGTCTGTGATATTTCCAGACATTAATGACTTTGTGTCAACTTTAATTATGATATTTTCTTGGAGTAATGTAGAAAGGAATTTTAAGCTTATAAACGTACAAAAGCTTAGCTCTTTAATGTATTTTTTGCTCAGGAAGAATTTGACCTCAGCATGTAAGCTTTGGAAAAAGATGTTTTACTCAAATACAAATAAATGGGAATAATTATTCAATATGAAAAAACAAATGTCAATATGCTCTTTCATATAACAATTAAAACTAGTCATTTTGTCCTCCCAGTTTTCCAGACCTATGTAACCTGCATAAATAAATGATGAAGACAGTGACAGCAATTATTGGTAACACAACTGAAATGACATTTTAAAATACCTAAAAAGGATTATAGCTCTGCAATAAGCTTTTAATATTTTGTATCTTGGAACATTCAAGACAATACCATAGTTTCTTAGAGAAAAGTTTATTGACTGAACATTTTTGTAAGTAAATGGATGACCTTTGCTTTCTCTTCTTATTTGTACACTTAGAAATTACCTAGGGGAAAGAGAGTGTCAATTTGTCATTCTATAGTATGATACATGAATTGAAGTAATCTTAGGGAAGGCTTGGAATCTCAGTCTACATGAAAAACCACAGATTTGCTCAGAACCAAGCTAAGCACAAAACTTTGCCAAGTTAATAAGCATTGCCTTTCTACATTGTAGCATCTTCAAGGTCTTTTGTCTGAATATGAGCAAACACAGAATTGAGTAGAAACAACATGCAAGAATGTGGCACTTTGTGTTTGACCTGAAACCATTTTACTACCCTGACTATGGACACCAATGAACAGCTCTAGAACTTAAAAGTATGAGTTGATTTTGAACTTACTGCAATGTCAAAATGAGGTTATAAAATATGTAGAGTAGTGTTATTTGTGCTATTCATGTCTACCTATTTTGTTCATCAAGATAAAATAGGCAAGTGGATGATCATTTCTAAACTATCATGATGGTTGAGTCATGCACAAGGCCTCCACGCACTTGCTCACAACGCTTCTGGATGGATGTCTGACGGTCTAATATGCATTTGAGGAAATCAGTGTAAAAAGGAAGGGCTGGTTTCAATAGCGTGTGGTGTAATGACACTTTGGAAAGAAAGCAAGTGTCTTTGTTTCTTTAGAGACAAAAACAAGAACTAGTGATGGTGTTCTTTGTATGTCAACTTAATTAGGCTACAGTACCCAACTATGTAATCAAACAGCAATTGAGGTGCTGCTGTGAAGGTATTTATAGTTGTGGTAATTTGGGTGGGCTTGAGGCTTCCCTTAAGAAAAGAAAAAAAGAAAGAAAAGGAAAAAAGAAATGCAACGTATGGACAGCAGCTTCAGCCTGTGCCCCAAAGTTCCAGCCTGCCCTCTGATAGCCTATCCTTCAAATATCGGACTTGCCTAACCAAATCCTACATTTTCATAAGCCGATTCCTGGCAATAAAATTTTTAGTGTATATACCCACTGGTTGTTTTTCTCTAGTGTAACCCTGACTGATAACACAGAGACACTCACTTGATTAAAGATTTTAAAACTTTCTGCAAAATTCCCCAAGAGAAAGTAAATCTTTTATAATGTTAACATCAAATACATATGGTTGGCTAACAAAAACAACAACAACATAAACAGTAGCAGCAATAAAAACTAAACACCTAGAGATCAAGAGTATAACATGAAACAGAATATGGAATAACAAGTTCAGAAATAGACTATTAAATAGCTTCAGTGTGGGAAAGAGAATCTTGGCACCCCCTTTAGCTACTTTCCCACAGTCTTCCTTTTCCTTTTGTTTTATAACATTTCTTTTTACATTTAGATGTTTGCATTACTGAGTAGTGTGGCATCAAATTTGAGTGTAAGGTATCTCTGCAAAGGCTGTTCTCTGTAGTCTACTCCTGTGTTGGTGGTATGTAGAATTCTAAGATGATCCCAATGACCCTCACTCTTTTTAATAGCAAAAGAATTTTTTGAAGTTACAACGTTTTGTAACTGAGGTTACAACTCATAGTAAATAAAAAGATTACCCAGTGAGCCTAATCTAATTTAATGCACCATTTAAAAGCAAGCATTTTTTTCCAACAGGGGACAGAAAAGGAAGTCAAAGATTTGGAAAAACAGGGAGCTCTTCCTGGCTTAGAGATGGAGGAGGCCATGTGGGAAGGACCTGAAGGTGTCCTCTACTATCCGAGAGAGACTCTCAGCTGACAGCCAGCAAGGAAATGGGACCTCAATCCTACAATGAGAACTTATTCTGCCATCAACCTGAATGAGCCTGGAATCTGACTCTCGCTCCATCCCTCTGTTAAGAGACCACATTGACTTCTGCCTTGTGATACCCTAATGAAAGAGCACAGTTGAGCCTGCCCAGCCTTCTGGAATACAGAAATGTGAGATAATAAATGGGTGTTCATTTATGCCACAAAGTGTGTAGTCATTTGTTTCACAGCATAAGGAAACTAACACAGTCCACTGCAAGATATTTGAATCTCTCTAGTACTGAGAACACTTTTTAATTCTTGTTGAATCACAAATGCTCAGTACATTGCCCGGCACAAAATGTGTGTTCAATACATAGCAGTTAATTGTATGAATGAAGGGAATGCCACAGGGGACCTTAAAATCTGATCTTCAATGATTTTACTTAGACTGGCCTTTCCCCCACATTTTGATAAGTGTTGACTCAGTGTAACACATTTAGAATAAAGAGTAGGACTAGATATTTCCAGTTTTGAAGATAATGTTCAGAGATGATGTCTCAGACCATGTGCATTCATATCTCATTTAATTTTCGTTGTGTGACATATTGTATAATTTAACATAACTAAATTAATCAGAACTAGGAAAACTGGGATAATATAGAAAGGCATCCCAGTGGCCTTCATGAATTATAAAGGAACTAGATGGATGTAGATTGGAGTTGTCCAGAAGCCTGGGCCTTCTCTAGTTTGTGTTAATCCCAATATGATAAGTGTTCTACTTATGTAGCAGGCAAACTCTATATACAACTTGGAGGCAGAAGGGAGAAGGGGATCATCTGGATACTCAGAGATCCAGAGGTTAAAGAATAAATGAAGCAGTTTATGTAGGTGAATAAGGTCCCACATAGATTTCCTTTTAAAGTTAGAAACATATAAATTGTGACTTAATTTTGGACATGTCAGAAACAATTTGACCAAGAAAATTTGTGTGTGATTTTGTATATCTTGAGGTTGATTAATTTGCAAATGACTCATAATGAGAACTTTGAAGAGTAGCTCCACTTAAAACCTTAACTACTATAATTTAGATCCTCTGAGAATATTCTTTTGTGTGAGGAAACATAGGGCATCTCAGTACAACAGACATTTTATACAATTATTTATAATATATTCTCTTTCACTGTTCAAAATACTAAGAAACTTCAAAGATATTAAAACAAAACCTGTGGAAAGGTTATGTTTCTCTAGTTCCCTGGTTGCCTGCGTTCACTTCCCAACTTTAACACTTATGTGGCCATAACAGCCCCGTTAGGCTGCCTATGAAATGAGAACTCCATTCTCATCTGGCAACAGAGCAATTCCTTTGCAGTGACATGCCACCCCTGGTTATTTTTTCCATAAGTAATGTGGAATTCAAGTTCCTAATATTTCAACACCTGTCACTCTTTTTGCAGATAGTATAGACTTGGATATTGCTAGAATTTTTTCAGGTCTCAGCTTTGCTACTTAATAACTGCAAAGTTGGGACAAGTGATTTAAACTTTCAAAACCTCAATCTTTAAATTTGTAAATGGAGATAATAACAGTACCTAATTTAGGATCTTTCACTAATTTCAGTAAGACATTCAGGAAAGTCTCAGTAATACTTAGCTATTAAAAAATGGTAGCTATTTACTATTGTTATTATTAATATTGTTCTAATAACAAGTAGCTATATTTTATGAAAAAATACATGCAAATATAAAAGGATCTGAAAAGGACATTGTCCAAACTTAACTTTGAAATAGCATATAATATATTCACATTTTAGACCATTTCCAGTCATCATTTTTTCCTGTTAAAAAAAAATTGGGCTTTGCAGAATTTTAATGTTGCTATTTTAATATTTATTAGTGGGTAAAGTATGCTTCCAAAGGGAAACTGAGATTGTCTCTGTGTGTATAAACATTTTTCCTTCCTAGTAAAAATAAGTAAGCAAACTCATTTTTCATAAAGGAAAACTGTGAATACTTTACTCTTCTGACCTCTGATAATCAAAACTGGATCCTAACTTGATATCACGTAGTATACATTTTTTATCATGAACTTGAAGAATTACTCTTCTGCTCCCATTAATGAAAACACAAGCATGATTTTAGCCTGAATGTGTCTTGGAAAAGCATAAATCCTTTAATCAGATGTGAGAGATGAATGCTGGTTACCACATCTCCTTGCCAAATTTATCCTATCCTAAAAAAAAGTATTATTTTCTCTAATTATGTCTTCTAATTAGAATTATAGCTTCCATAATAAATGTAACATAATTAAAGATAAAATGAATTCATCAAAGAAACACCCTTCGTTTCTCAATATATAAAACTATTTTAATAGTTATATTAATAAAACTGCTTTTACATCTCCTTGGAAGGGGATATTTAAGTTGTCCATTCATAATTACAGGCACTCTAATTCTTGAATTGAGTAGCTCTCTAACCAAAACCACTAGTATTTTGAAGAATTATCTACTATCAAATCCATACTGGAATTATCACCCCCTCCTTGCGAGTCTGTAAATGTTTTCTCTTTTTTTAGTCATTGTGAGGAACTTTCTTCTTTCTAGTAATGTGATATCAACTTCCCCCAGAATAATATTTATTATGGTGTGTTCCATTCTCATTTTTTGGAGTGAAAATTCATACTTATACCCATTTTTCTATTTAATCATCTTGCTATCACTTCTAGGACCAAGTACACTTGCAATTTAAACTAACTTATTTTCTCTGCTTTTACAAAAAAATAAAAAATTACTAGGCATTATATCTAAAATAAGATTTTGGTTTTGTTCGCATGATGTTAAAAGGGCACAAAAGTAAATTAAAATCATGGAAATAACATGACTGTCTCAGATAGAATGCCAATTACTCAGTTACTTGGTAAGATATTATGTTTGTGATAATGTTTAAGATTTCAACAGAGTAACTCCCCCTTAATTTACAAACTTTCAGATATTTTTCCTCCAGTAATTCTAGATCATCGCTTTTTGATATTTCAGAAATCTTTGTTGGATTTACCTTACATTTCAAGCCTGAATGTGTGCCCTTGTAGTCGTTTTCCCTTCTTCGTCTGTACTTTATCCTGTATTCCAGATATTCTTTTTATTTAATCTGTCAGCAGAGTCAAGAATGCCAAAGTCTTAATTCCAGGTAGTCTGACTTCTTCTGATTCCCACACACATACACACTTTACATTACTTTACATCCATATTCTACTTTATTTCAAATAATAAACTTATTTTTGTTAATTTTTAATATTCCCAAGTGACAATTTAAAGGTTAATAAAAAAAATCAGTGAAAAAGTAATATCTATTGATAAATGAATGAGGGTGTGATTATGATGCTATAAAGATACACTAATTTAGAAAATCAATTTGAGACAATAATTTGGAAATTCAATAATATAAAATAATGGCTCAAAATTATTTAGCTGTTTTGGATAAGAGTCTCAATTTGTTAATAAGAATATGCAGAATATCCACACACACATCTCTCCCCCCCAAATTGAAAAGAGATGAAATAATGTTTCTTTTTATTCTGTACTTTAGGAATGAAAGGCAAATTGCCGAGCAGCTCCTAAAGGAACCTTATTTGGGCTACCTTATTGTTATGATACAATGCATAACAATATTATCTTTATTTTTCCAATATTCTTCATATTACATTAGAATTGGACAGATTGACCTGTTCATATTCTCACTATTTCCATTCACTAGAAAATAGATTCATGCCAAACTAGTTTCTGCTTTGTTTACGAACTACTGTCGCAAAAATGAGAGTTCATAATTCTTTAATAGCCAAGATGATTCATGGAAGAAGACTGCGTAAAGGATTGGCACATCTCCTTTACTTCCTCTACCCTATTGTAAGAAATGGGTGAAATGCTAACTTACCATCTTTATGAGATTTATGAATAAATAAAATGGAGTAATAACAGTTAGTAAATCACACTGAAATTGTCAGGTTAGCATCTTCTCTTATAGTTTCACAAAACAATGCCATCTTTTGTGACTTGAATTGCAATGTGTACAGAATATGGCAAAACAAGACTATATCCTCAATAACCTCAAGATAGTGATATTGATCATACTGGGAAACTACACAAACAGAACCATTTCATGACAAGCACGAAATTCTAATCTATAGACCCTCTTTACATTCCATTTTAACATCACTTTGTGTTATGTCAGTAAGCAACAGAATTACCTGAAAATCAAAAACAAAAAGGCAAATTCTCCCTTTGCAATAGTGTTATAGCTTATAAATTAGACCAAGAATTTTGAACAAAACAACGTCTATTAGCTCAGATTTGTATTTGTGGGATATTATTAAACACAGGTTAGAGAGAATTTATGAAGAATAGCTCTAGTTTTCTTAATTATTTTAATGATTATTTCTTTCTTTTTAATTTAATGGGTATTCAACAAACTGTTCATTAGGGGATTTAATGTTTAATACTACTAATGAAAGTAAATAAAAAAGATGCATAGTATCATTAAAGTAGCACAAAAGAAAAATGGTAGTGCTAAAATAACTCTTTACTAAGTAGGTACCAAGAAATACATATGAAAACCGTATTTTACAAGATAGTCCTTCTGAAAACTACTATAATCTGAGGCATACTTATTCCTTTCTCCCTATAGAGGTATAAACAGAAAGAATTTTTTTTTAATTATAAATTATACTCTTCATGGGATATTAAAAGTTGTGGCTAAATAAACAGAGTAGAATATTTAAAATTTTTTTAGCTTTATTATATATGGAAATATAAACAAAATTTTGCTTCACCTGCTTGAATTGCACTGACAAAATCAACCACCATTATGCATACATCATCCATATACCAATCTAAAATAATTATTAAAATGATTGAAATGAGGGTGAGAATTTGTATCATACATGAGAAAACAGGCACATTTCTTGGAGAAGGAAGAGAATAAACAGAAATACAGCTAATTTGGAAGATATTTTAGAGATTCCCTACTCTATTAATATAGGTACTTTTTTTGATAATAGCCCTTTATATATAGTCTTAAGGATTCGTCATTTACTTCCTTAAGGACCACAGAAAATTGTGTATTTCGTTATATTTCATATATAAGATTACAGTGAAAAACTAAAACGAAAAATCACTATGTTAAATTTGTTTAGTTGGTATTTTGTCTTTTTTTTTTTTTTAACATCTTTATTGGAGTATAATTGCTTTACAATGGTGTGTTAGCTTCTGCTTTATAACAAAGTGAATCAGCTATACGTATACATATATCCCCATATCTCCTCCCTCTTCGGTCTCCCTCCCACCCTCCCTATCCCACCCCTCTAGGTGGTCACAAAACATCAAGCTGATCTCCCTGTGCTATGCGGCTGCTTCCCACTAGCTTTCTATTTTACATTTGGTAGTGTATATATGTCCATGCCACTCTCTAACTTCATCCCAGCTTACCCTACCCCATCCCTGTGACCTCAAGTCCATTCTCTACTTCTGCATCTTTATTCCTGTCCTGCCTCTAGGTTCTTCAGAACTCTTTTTTTTTAGATTCCATATATATGCGTTAGCATAGGGTATTCGATTTTCTCTTTCTGACTTACTTCACTCTGTATGACAGACTCTAGGTCCACCACCTCACTACAAATAACTCAGTTTCATTTCTTTTTATGGCTGAGTAATATTCCATTGTATATATATGCCACATCTTCTTTATCCATTCATCTGTTCATGGACACTTAGGTTGCTTCCATGTCCTGGCTATTGTAAATAGAGCTGCAATGAACATTGTGATACATGACTCTATTTGAATTATGGTTTCTCAGGGTATATGCCCAGTAGTGGGATTGCTGAGTCATATGGTAGTTCTATTTTTAGTTTTTTAAGGAACCTCCATACTCTTCTCCATAGTGGCTGTATCAATTTACATTCCCACAAACAGTGCAAGAGGGTTCCCTTTTCTCCAAACCCTCTCCATCATTTATTGTTTGTAGATTTTTTGATGATGGCCGTTCTGACTGGTGTGAGGTAATACTTCATTCCAGTTTTGATTTGCATTTCTCTAATGATAGTGATGTTGAGCATTCTTTCATGTGACTGTTGGCAATCTGTATATATTCCTTGGAGAAATGTCTATTTAAGTCTTCTGCCCATTTTTAGATTGGGTTGTTTGTTTTTTTGATATTGAGCTGCATGAGCTACTTATAAATTTTGGAGATTAATCCTTTGTCAGTTGCTTCATTTGCAAATAATTTCTCCCATTCGGAGGGTTGTCTTTTCAGCTTGTTTAAGGTTTCCTTTGCTGTGCAAAAGCTTTTAAGTTTCATTAGGTCCCATTTGTTTATTTTTGTCTTTCTTTCCATTTCTCTAGGAGGTGGGTCAAATAGGATCTCGTTGTGATTTGTTTCATAGAGTGTTCTGCCTATGTTTTCCTCTAAGAGTTTGATAGCATCTGGACTTACATTTAGGTCTTTAATCCATTTTGAGTTTATTTTTGTGTATGGTGTTAGGGAGTGTTCTAATTTCATTCTTTTACATGTAGCTGTCCAGTTTTCCCAGCACCACATATTGAAGAGGCTGTCTTTCCTCCATTGTATATTCCTGCCTCCTTTATCAAAATTAAGTTGGCCATATGTGCATGGGTTTATCTCTGGACTTTCTATCCTGTTGAATGGATCTCTATTTCTGTTTTTGTGCCAGTATCATACTGTCTTGATTACTGTAGCTTTGTAGTATAGTCTGAAGTTGGGGAGCCCGATTCCTCCAGCTCCGTTTTTCTTTCTCAAGATGGCTTTGGCTATTCGGGGTCTTTTGTGTTTCCATACAAATTGTGAAATTTATTGTTCTAGTTCTGTGAAAAATTCCATTGGTAGTTTAATAGGGATTGCACTGAATCTGTAGATTGCTTTGGGTAGTATAGTCATTTTCACAATGTTGATTCTTCCATTCCAAGAACATGGTATATTTCCCCATCTGTTGGTATCATCTTTAATTTCTTTCATCAGTGTCATATAGTTTTCTGCATACAGGTCTTCTGTCTCCTTAGGTAGGTTTATTCCTAGGTATTTTATTCTTTTTGTTGCAATGGTAAATGGGAGTGTTTCCTTAATTTCTCTTTCAGATTTTTCATCATTAGTGTATAGGAATGCAAGAGATTTCTGTGCATTAATTTTGTATCCTGCTACTTTACCAAATTCACTGATTAGCTCTAGGAGTTTTCTGGTAGCATCTTTAGGATTCTCTATATATAGTATCATGTCATCTGCAAACAGTGACAACTTTACTTCTTCTTTTCCAATTTGGATTCCTTTTATTTCTTTTTCTTCTCTGATTGTTGTGGCTAAAACTTCCAAAACTATGCTGAAGAATAGTGGTGAGAGTGCACAACCTTGTCTTTTTCCTGATATAAGTGGAAATGGTTTCAGTGTTTCACCATTGAGAACGATGTTTTCTGTGGGTTTGTCATATATGGCCTTTATTATGTTGACGTAAGTTCCCTCTATGCCTACTTTCTGGAGGGTTTTTATCATAAATCGGTGTTGAATTTTGTCGAAAGCTTTTTCTGCGTCTATTGAGATGATCATATGGTTTTTCTCCTTCAGTTTGTTAATATGGTATATCATATTGATTGATTTGCGTATATTGAAGAATCCTTGCATTCCTGGGATAAACCCCACTTGATCATGCTGTATGATCCTTCTAATATGCTGTTGGATTCTGCTTGCTACTATTTTGTGGAGGACTTTTATATCTATGTTCATCAGTGATATTAGCCTGTAGTTTTCTTTCTTTGTGACATCTTTGTCTCGTTTTGGTATCAGGGTGATTGTGGCCTCGTAGAATGAGTTTGGGTGTGTTCCTCCCTCTGCTATATTTTGGAAGAGTTTGAGAAAGATAGGTGTTAGGTCTTCTCTAAATGTTTGATAGAATTCACCTCTGAATCCATCTGATCCTGGGCTTTTGTGTTTTGGAAGATTTTTAATCAGAGTTTCAATTTCAGTGCTTGTGATTTGTCTGCTTATATTTTCTATTTCTTCCTGGTTCAGTCTCGGAAGGTTGTGCTTTTCTAAGAATGTGTTCATTTCTTGCAGGTTGTCCATTTTAATGGCATGTAGTTGCTTGTAGTAATCTCTCATGATCCTTTGTATTTCCACAGTATCATTTGTTACTTCTCCTTTTTCATTTCTAATTCTATTGATTTGAATCTTCTCCCCTTTTTTCTTGATGAGTCTGGCTAATGGTTTATCAATTTTGTTTATCTTCTCAAAGAACCAGCTTTTAGTTTTACTGATCTTTGTTATTGTTTCCTCCATTTCCTTTTCATTTATTTCTGATCTGATCTTCATGATTTCTTTCCTTCTGCTAACTTTGGGGTTTTTTTGTTCTTCCTTCTCTAATTGCTCTAGGTGTAAGGTTAGGTTGTTTATTTGAGATATTTCTTGTTTCTTGAGGTAGGATTGTATTGCTATAAACTTCCCTCTTAGAACTGCTCTTGTTGCATCTCAAAGGTTTTGGGTCGTCGTGTTTTCATTGTCATTTGTTTCTAGGTTTTTTTCGATGTCCTCTTTGATTTCTTCAGTGATCTCTTGGTTATTAAATAGTGTAGTGTTTAGCCTCCATGCGTATGTATTTTTACCCATTTTTTCCTGTAATTGATATCTAGTCTCATAGAGCTGTGTTTGGAAAAGATACTTGATACGATTTCAATTTTGTTAGATTTACCAAGGCTTGATTTGTGACCCAAGATATAATCTATCCTGGAGAATGTTCCATGAGCACTTGAGAAGAAAGTGTATTCTGTTGTTTCTGGATGGAATGTCCTATAAATATCAGTAAAGTCCATATCGTTTAATGTATCATTTAAAGCTTGTGCTTCCTTATTTATTTTCATTTTGGATGATCTGTCCATTGGTGAAAGTGGGGTGTTAAAGTCCCTTACTATGTATGATTTTGGTACTGTCAATTTCCCCGTTTACGGCTGTTAGCATTTGCCTTATGTATTGAGGTGCTCCTATGTTGCATGCATAAATATTTACAGTTGTTATATGTTCTTCTTGGATAGATCCCGTGATCATTATGTAGTGTCCTTCTTTGTCTCTTGCAAGAGTCTTTATTTTAAAGTCTATTTTGTCTGATATGAGAATTGCTACTCCAGCTTTTCTTGATTTCCATTTGCATGGAATATCTTTTTCCATCCCCTCACTTTCAGTCTGTATGTGTCCCTAGGTCTGAAGTGGGGATCTTGGAGACAGCATATATACAGGTCTTTTCCATTTATCCAGCCTATGTCTTTTGGTTGGAGCATTTAATCCATAGAAGTTTAGGGTAATTATAGATACGTATGTTGCTATTACCATTTTCTTAATTGTTTTGGGTTTCTTAGTGTAAGTCTTTTCCTTCTCTTGTGTTTCCTGCCTAGAGAAGTTCCTTTAGCATTTGTTGTAAAGCTGGTTTGGTGGTGCTGAATTCTCTTAGCTTTTGCTTGTCTGTAAAGCTTTTAATTTCTCCGTCGAATCTGAATGAGATCCTTGCTGGGTAGAGTAATCTTGGTTGTAGGTTTTTCCCTTTCATCATTTTAAATATATCCTGACACTCCCTTCTGGCTTGCGGAGTTTCTGCTGAAAGATCAGCTGTTAACCTTATGGGGATTCCCTGGTATATTATTTGTTGTTTTTCCCTTGTTGTTTTTAATATTTTTTCTTTGTATTTAATTTTTGATAGTTTGATTAATATGTGTCTTGGCGTGTTTCTCCTTGGATTTATCCTGTACGGGACTCTCTGCACTTCCTGGACTTGATTGACTATTTCCTTTCCCATATTAGGGAAGTTTTCAACTATAATCTCTTCAAATATTTTCTCAGTCCCTTTCTTTTTCTCTCCTTTTTCTGGGACCCCTATAATTTGAATGTTGGTGCTTTTAATATTGTCCCAGAGGTCTTGAAGACTGTCCTCAATTCTTTTCTTTCTTTTTTCTTTATTCTGCTCTGCAGTAGTTATTTCCACTATTTTATCTTCCAGGTCACTTATCCTTTCTTCTGCCTCAGTTATTTTGCTATTGATTCCTTCTAGAGAAATTTTAATTTCATTTTTTGTGTTATTCATCACTGTTTATTTGCTCTTTAGTTCTTCTAGGTCCTTGTTAAATGTTTCTTGTATTTTCTCCATTCTATTTCCAAGATTTTGGATCATCTTTACTATCATTATTCTGAATTCTTTTTCAGGTAGACTGCCTATTTCCTCTTCATTTGTTTGGTCTGGTGGGTTTTTACCTTGTTCCTTCATCTGCTGTGTGTTTCTCTGTCTTCTCATTTTGCTTATCTTACTGTGTTTGGGGTCTCCTTTTCGCAGGCTGCAGGTTCGTAGTTCCTGTTGTTTTGGTGTCTGCCCCCAGTGACTAAGGTTGGTTCAGTGGGTTGGTAGGCTTCCTGGTGGAGGGGACTAGTGCCTGTGTTCTGGTGGATGAGGGGGGATCTTGTCTTTCTGGTGGGAAGGACTGCATCCAGTGATGTGTTTTAGGGTGTCTGTGACCTTATTATGATTTTAGGCAGCCTCTGTGCTGATGGGTGGGTTTGTCTTCCTGTCTTGCTAGTTGTTTCGCATGGGGTGTCCAGCACTGTAGCATGCTGGTCATTGAGTAGAGCTGGGTCTTAGCATTCAGATGGAGATCTCTTGGAGAGCTTTTGCCGTTTGATATTACATGGAGCTGGGAGGTCTCTTGTGGACCAACGTCCTGAACTTGGCTCTGCCTCCTCAGAGGCACAGGCCTGACACCTGGCAGGAGCACCAAGACCCTATCAGCCACACAGCCAGGCCAAGTTCAACCAAAGTTGTGATACTTATTTCCCTTGTAGGAGTCCATGTGGTATTAAGAGGCACCATGGGAAGAGTATATTAGTAGCTACCATGTCTTGGGTCCTGTGGATTACTTTTTCCTTCAGCCGCACCACCTTCCGGCAGGTCCTGAGGAGACGGGGCTCCTGTCAGCATGAACTGGACCCCACAATGTCCCAAAGCTGAAGCCCCCGCAAGTCCTTAGGAGACTTGGATCCCATTAGCATGGACTCGACCCCATGTTGTCCCGAAGCCCCCAGGCTGTCAGCACGGACTCAGCCCCGTGTGTTCCAGCAGCCAAAGCCTGGTATTTTGTCTTAACAAACAGATGTCAATCATTTTGGGGTTCTTTTTGGATTTCAAAGCAATAGCAAACCTTTTTGGTGAATTTTAATTATTTCCCAGAGGGCTGTATGTAATAATATTTTTTAAAAATCTATTTGGAATCATTTTCTATACAACCCTGAAAGCAACTTTGAGCTATAAAATCATAGAACTATAAGTCATTTCCTGGAAACAGTGGCAAAATAAAAATTTAAAGAACTATAAATGATAAAAGTATTTAGTACATTAACTATAAATGCCCTTATTTTCTACCAATACCTGCCTAATCAACAGAGAACCATGGCGTCTAGCATTTACCTTTGGGAGAACATCAATAACACTAAAAGAATGGCTAGTAAAATAACATTACAAATTTTTAATGACTGGTTATTCTTAGTGTCTAATGAAATTGTTTTTGTTTTGTAATGTTGTGCTGAAAATGATTATTTTAATTTCTAGATGATTCTAATACATTGTAAAAAAAGAAATACTTTATCTTCATAGTTGAGAAGCAAGCCTCTCTCCCTCCCTCTCTCAGCATCTCTCTCTCTCTCTTTCCCTTTCTCCTTCTTTCTTGGACTCCTAGTAATTACATCTGTATTTCAATGTATATTTACTGAGGCTCTACTATAAGAAATATCCATCTCCTTCTGTATGTGGCTACTTTAGATAGTATTTAGGGATCTCATGGTGGGGTTAAAAGGAAATTTTATTCATGTACAAGCCCCTGTATGGTTCAAACACTCTAACTCGTTAGCTTGGTACCCTGTCCAGTAAACTCAAAGCATCATCTCAAGTCACAGTTTGCTAATAAAAATGTCATCAGTAATTCAATGTTACTGCCTTTTTACTGTTTGATATAAAAATAAAACAATATTAATGCGAGTGGTCAAACACCAAATGCCATTCTTCAGAGTCAGAATGGTGTTTTAAAGAGAGACTTTCCTAAGTTACAGTATTTTTTGAACAACGTGAACAGCAACATTTTATCAGTGTCATGGCTATATTTTTGATAGTCAATGGTATAAACTGGGACAAGGAAAACTAGATAAGGCCTATAAATTTTAAGACAACATACAGAAATGTGGCTCATATTTTACAGAAGTTTACTTGGAATTAAATTGGTTGACACTCTTCTGTCCTATAATCCCAGTAAGTACACTGGCATGCAAACCAAGTAACAAAATTCCATCAGTTAAAATAATTGTTAATCTATAGTCCCAACAGTGCCATTTATTATTAAATTTATAAGATCAATTTTAATTAGGTTATACAAAGGAAAGTGCACCAAATGTCTACAATTTTATAAGCTGAAATAAAAGTGACGGTTACTAATTTCTCTCCTTTTAAAAAGTAAACCTGTAGGTTTGAAAACTCATTTGTTTATCCGCAAAAAAAAAAAAAAAAAAAATCTTTAAGTATTATTGTAAGATATTTAATTTAATTACCTTAAAAAATACTTACTTTGTAAAAAATAAAGTATAACGACAATATAAGGAAACATTACACATACAGAGCGAGGTCTATCTATACCACCTTGAATCTATATCTATATATCTATGAGTGTGTGCATACATGTGTGTGTATCTCTATATATTTCAAACCTATCTACAGTTTTCTAAGAAAGACAGAAAACTCAGATGCCATAGAACACATAGACACGTAGACAAATACATCAATATAAAAATCAAAATCATAAATTAAAAATATAAACGAAAGTAAAATATTTTCTCCCCTTTTGAAACACAAAAGGTTATATTTATTTATTTTTACTATATAAAAGTTCATACAAATCAACAAAATCAGACAACTTGATCAAAAACTTGGTAAAATACACAAGTATAGTACATGACGAAGCAAAGAAGATTCATTCAAAATGGCTTGTAAGCATATGCAATAATGTCTGAACATACTCCAGAAATGATGCGTTATTATTTACACATACCTGAATTTTAGGTCATCATCTTGCATCTATGCTATATAATCTGCTTTAATCTGTCAAAATTTAAAACCTCACGATTCATAAAGGAAAATGAACATATGCATTTACACTAAGTCAAAACACATCAGTATAATATGACATGCCATGTGATAATTAGTATATATAGTAAACAAAAACAGATCAATATCTTCAGTTATAAAACAAATTATTGTATAAATCTTCCTTCAAATCAACTCTTCTGTTTACAAGAAGAGTTAATTTGGGCAATATTTAATTGCCCAATAAATTAAATATTTAATTTATTAATTTGGGCAATATTTTTTAAATTTTAAACTTCTATATTAGAAGAAATGATAGCAGGTATAAAGAAGAGATGAAGATAGTATAAAATAAAGGAATAACAGGAGAAGAAAAAGAGACTGGTACATATTGAGTTTGAGTAAATAAAATAATGCTGATGATTTGATTTTTCAAGTGACTTGCCCCAAATGTTTTCCATTTTACACCTCTTGTGAAAATTTAAGGGTGAAACCATTTACAAAACACAATATAGACAAGGTACACATATAGTTTAGAAATAGAATTCACTCAGAAACAGAATAAAGTGAAGGCAATATGCCGAGCAGACACTTTATAACACTAGGTATCCCTTATTATCATATATAAATTTTTGACTTGATTCTAATACATTTTTCCCATATGATGGCAAACAGTCAATTACACTGCTCTCCTTAATTCTGGTATTTGTAGTATAGGTAGTCTGGACACAGAAAAAATTACCTCCAAGATACAGCTAATGTAATTTCTGAATGATTGACCTTCTCGTCTCACTGGCATGTTTTGTATATTTGAATCTAATGGAACTAAACATATCAGAAGATTCAGGCAAGGAGCCAGAATCCTTCATGATTGACCCTGTACTGAATGCCAACTCCTGAAGGAGCTTCAAGAGCAGACCAACACCTCCAGGTGATGTTTAAAATAGAGTCTGCTTCTAAGCAGCACAACACAGCTAGACACCTGCTGCAAATGGGAAGAACTTCTCAAAGAGTTTACACGTGTTTAACAGTTGGCGAACATTGCCGTTTGTCACCTGTATGAATTTTCCTGGTAAAGTCTGTGCAACACATTGAGGTTTCTTAGAGAAAGCAGCTGGAGTACTAGTCAAACAATCCACCTTTTTTCAGGGCTTGATAATTATGAGAATTCAAATCAATAATTAACAATCTTGCGTGACTTGTAAACTTTTCCAACAATCCTCAGTGTAAACAAAATCCTCAAGAGCATTTTTGAATCCTGAAAAGAAGACTATGATTTAAAGCAGGTGAAGCTGTAGAAGACCTTACTATGAGAATTACTTTGAAAAGAGGGAAGATTGTGGAAAAGAAAAGGTATTGGGAAGATTTTTCCTTGCAAGGACTAATGTAAGAAATGTCATCAAAAATGTTGTTATCCAATAGATGTGAAAGAAGGCTTTTGATAACTTTAAATCAAAATGGCCATACTATTTCCAAATGTGCCGGCAAGAATATATATGTTTTGGACGGAATACAAAATTCATGGAATACAATATCACAGTAATATCCCTGTTGCATATATTTTCAGTTAATTGCACATCGACAGTCATTTTGTCCATTTTGAAAGAGAGCGCCTGGCTATTTAGCAAACTCCAAATGCATATCAGCCTTAGGTATCAAGTTATGCCAAAATTTTTAGGCATTAGACAAGATCCTGAGAACATTTCTTCTCAAAATAACTACATATTATATCTAGATGTTGAGGAAGGAAATACATTTTTTGAACTTCTTTAGAAAATATTATTTGGTGAAATGCTAAATGACATAGAAGAATTTCTAGCAATAAACATAGAGTTTTGTACCAATTTGCATCATCATAAGAAATACGCACATTAATTTCAAAAATTAGTAAAAATGTTAATTCTTTGGGAGGGCGATATATAGTCCTGAGATGCACCCATATCTGTAGAAAGAAGAGGGATGATTTATTCCTGCAGCTTACTCTCTTTCTCAAGCACTGATATTTCCTCAGTAAACTCCCAACAGATTCCCCTAACAACACTAACTGATTGGAATTGGGTATAAGCCCTTTCTTAAACCAATTACTCTCCAGGAAATAGGATTACTGTTAGACAAAATAATCTGAGAGATGTGCATTGATAAACATCCACTGAGGCACAGAACCCTGTGGGGGAGAGAAGAATAATGAGTACACTGAGATTCTGGAAGGAAGAAGGAAGAGGGGAATCAATGCTACGTAGGCCTTCACAGTATGCACTATACTAAGATTTAAAGGTTAAAGTATACTAAAATTGAAATTATGATTGAAGGATTCACTACGTTCTAAGAATATATGTATATATGTATATATCTATATCTATATCTATCTAGATAGATGGATAGATAGAATTGCCAGCATAGGTATAATTTCAAGATAAATTAAATTTACTGTGTCAGGAAGTAAAACAATCCAATATTAGAGAGTGAGGAGCCAACAGGTATTAGATACACAGAATATCTGAAAAGACTAACACCTTTTAGTCATTTTTTAAAATTTCCTTTTTACTTTAACTAAAACCTTAGGATTCATGTCAATTAATAGGAAACTATTTCCTTCTGCAACATTTGCAGAAGAATATCAGAACATCTATCCTAATACTACTTCTTACAGTCAATATATTATCTTCCTTAATATAAAATGTGGTAGCATGTACCTATTTAAAGGAATTTAAAAAATTACTTCCCCTCATTCTTTTTTATTTTATTTTATTTATTTTTTTAACATCTTTATTGGAGTATAACTGCTTTACAATGGTGTGTTAGTTTCTGCCATATAACAAAGTGAATCAGCTATACATATACATATATCCCCATATCTCCTCTCTCTTGCGTCTCCCTCACACCCTCCCTATCCCACCCCTCTAGGTGGTCACAAAGCACAGAGCTGATCTCCCTGTGCTATGCGGCTGCTTCCCACTAGGTATCTATTTTGGTAGTATATATAAGTCCATGCCACTTTCTCACTTTGTCCCAGCTTACCCTTCCCCCTCTCCATGTCCTCAAGTCCATTCTCTACATCTGCATCTTTATGCCTGTCCTGCCCCTTGGGTCTTCAGAACCATTTTATTTATTCTGTGCATAGTCACATGTACATTTCAAGAGAATTCATTTACTCATAAAAATTCAAATACCAGTCTAAGATCTCTTAACTCCAGAGTGAGCTCCATCCACTCTTTCTGGAATATTTAGGTACTCATAATAATAATAAATATTTATTTTAAAATGAGATTTAAAAAAAATCTATAAATTATCATGTTTTGTTTAGATAACTGAATTGTGATTGTTTTCACCAATATTACTTTCATATACACAAAAATGAGCACTAGAAAGAAAAATAATGCAATATAAAATATAATTTAGTGTCATGTAATTATATTTTATTACAGACACACAACTGATAAGCTAAACGTCACCAAGCTTGTGATAAACAAGAAGAAAACTCAAAACCTAGAAGCCATACACAAAAAAACAGAGACAAAATCCTCCAATTCACTGACGTATTTAAGCGGAATCTGTATCATTATGGGTAAGAAGATGGGTAAATAACATTTCTAGAGTAATTATTGTTAACATAACCCTAGGGCAGTTATTTTTCACACCATAGGTTATGATCAGCTCAGAAGAAAAAGAAACACAGAAGGAAAGGAGAGGAAGTAGTAGAGGAGATGGAAAAGGACGTGAAGGAGATGGAGAGAGAGGAGGAGATGGAGGTTGGGGAGGGGGATGTAGGAAAAGAAGGAAGAGGTAAACAATGGAAAGAATAGAATAGAATAGGATAGGATAGGATAGTAGATAGGCTAGGCTAGGCTAGGCTAGGCTAGGCTAGGCTAGGCTAGGCTAGAATAGGATAGAATAGAATAGAATAGAATAGAATAGAATAGAATAGAATAGAATAGAATAGAATAGAATAGAATAGAATAGAATAGAATAGAATAGAATAGAGGTTTCAGGAACAGTTCTATAATGCTCTATTTCAGAGCAGTTCTATAATGGCACGGTGTTACACATGTTAAATGGTTGCATTATTCTGGAATTAGAAAATAGAAATACAAATATTTCCCACATATTTAATGGTCTGCATTTTGGTAATTATGATTTTAAAAAATAAAAATAGTGTTTTAAAAATGTATTTCATGTAATTATTATATTTTCTCCACTATTTCCTAGAGTTTGTTGTGCTACAACTAAATCAGAGTAGAAGAGTAAAGACCCTCTGATTTAAATTGCTTTGTATTAATATGACACAAATGATCTTATCTATGAGACAGAAACAGACTCACAGACATAGAGAACAGACTTGTGGTTGTCAAGGGGGAGGGATGCACTGGGAGTTTGAGATTAGCAGATGCAAATTTTTCTATACAGAATTAAACAACCAGGTCCTACTGTATAGCACAGGGAACAATATTCAATATCCTGTAATAATCCATAATGGATAAGGAAAAAAAAAAGAAAATGCTTTGTATGAGAACAATTACAAGATCTGTTATATGAGAAGGTTAATTAAAACAGTGATAAATATCCACAAATATATATTATAAATAGTTTAAACTAAATTCAACCAAATTTATAGCCTTCGAATTGCAATAAGAAAACAAACAATAGGACTTTTGCATAAATTGTGTATTGAATTTTTTGTACTTAATTAAAAAATTAAGTCTGGAATTAATTTTTTTTGTGGTTCATTACAAATTTGCATAGTGTTTACTTAATATATGGAAAGGTTTAACTGTAGTTATTACTGTCATTAATGGGTATAGGTATGGTGATAAGGTCTTTACCAACATTTTCTCAACTATTTTTTTAAAAAAATGAATCAAACAGTGTCGTTTCTATAATAAGCTCTAAAAGTAGCACCACTGACATTCATTATATGTTTTATTTGTATCTATTTTTATAAATTATCATACTCCTAATCAGAAAGTGAGTATTTTCCTACATTTGTATTAAATATTAGCAAATCAGGAAGAATATTTCAAAGAGTATAGAATGGGTGCTCAAATATGAATAATTATAAAGCTATTCCAATATTTATAAAGATATTTAAACACCACTGGATGGTAAACCATTTTACCAAATTACATTTATACATGGATTCTCAGATATGTATGCATGTATTTACATTTATCCTAAAATGTCACTGTACCTCTTTCATTTTTTTTTAAATTTGAGACTATTATATTCAATCATGAAACTCTGCATTCATTTTAGCAAGGGGCAGAACTAATAAATTTCAGGTACTTAGCTTTCTGATTATTTAACTTAACATAGTCGTGCCAAAAGAACAGACAATGAAGATGTCCATATTCTAATCTCTAATCTCTTGTCTCTAAATCCACTCTTCCATAGTCTGTACTGTGATGTTAGGACAAGGTATCATGTGTAAACCTCATTTCCTGACTCCTTTGCCAGCTGGCTTCCTAGCTGATGATTGGGAGCATTAGAGGGCTTTGGCAAGAAGTAAAATGACCTCTTCCTTATTTTTGTGCCAGCAAAAAAGTATATCCAGCAGAGGGAGTATATCCCAAGCAATGTGGCTGGTTCTAACCTCCAGCTTCTCTTAGCTCCATCTGAGCCAATCATAGCATGCTATCATGCCTCTCAAAGGCTCCATTCACATCCAGGGAAAGCTTTTTCCACAAATAACAGGGCACCAACTCTGTAGGATCCTTCTGCGGAGCTACTAACTTTGATAAAGCTAACCACTTCTCCTTTTCTCTTCAGTCTTGTCTCCTGTGGTAGATGCTTCCTGCTGCATGTTTTAGGTTTTTTTTTTTTTTTTCCTTCATTTTTTCCAGTTGTCTAGTACCTATAATTCTCTGTTTTAAATGCCCTCTGTTAAGATTTACTCATCTTTGTTTTATTTCTTGACTGAAGCACTACAAAAGATTTTCTCTCTCAAATATTAATCTCTTAAACTTTCTTTCTATCCTTTGTTTAACACATAAGGATGCATAATCCCTTCGTTTACTCATAACAGTATTTTGAAGTAGGTGGACTGATATGGAAAAGTGAACAGCTAAACGATGGAAATGTGAGTTCAGTGAATATCCTTCTTACCATAAATTTATTAGAGCTTTTCTAGTGATGAATATTTCAAAAGAAAAAAATCAAGTTTGTTGAAGGGAAGTTACTGAACATGTGTGCAAAACATGCAAATATATGGAGAAGAGCACTTTAGGCAGAAGGAACAGTAAGCGCAAAGGCCCTGAGGCAGAAATAGGTCATTATGTTGGAGGAACTGTAGTGAGGTCATTGTGGCTAGAGCACAGTGTGTGAGAGGAGGTGCTAGAGAAGATGTTAGAAAAAGAGCAGGATGATTACTATGCTGAACCTTGTTGGTCATAGTTTGGATCTTGGATTTTAGTCCTGGAGAGATGAAAAGTCATGGAAGTGTTTGAGAAGAGGATGGATGCATTCCAGTTTAAAATCCAGCTACTGTGAAAACATGAATAGAGAGGGTCCAGAATGAAAGCTGGATGATTTTGGAGACTATTTTTCAAATAAAAGATGAAGATGGCTTTGACCACTGTCCATCAGTAAATGCCAGTCCTCAGGCTTTATTCTGGAAGTGGGGTTTTTGGCAAGAGTGTATCTCAGCTTTTCCTCTCTGTTTCAATGCAAGCATTTTTTCAGTCATCTGTTGTGTAGGAATCACTCAACTAGTTTCTGGATTTCTTTCATAGGGAATTGATCAGTGTATACCTGTATAATCGGTGATTCCATGGGATGAGGGAAATTCAGGAATCTTTTATGTCACCATTTTGGTGTCGTCAATCACACAGGGGATATTTTATGTTTTAAAGAAGAATCATATTTTCGAAGTCCATTGGACTAGTTCTGTCATTATACTTCCGTGTTAATTAATTCAAGTAAAAATGGCTGTTAACAACATACTCTGTATAAGGCATTGGAGAAAATAACATCTATCAGTAAGATATAATGCCAGCCTTAACACTGTTTTATAGTCTAAAATGATTTGTTCAATTTTCCATATAAAGCTAACATCAAGCTCTAAAGTCTGGTAATCTGAATAACAAATAAATTACAGAAATTAATAGAATATAATTGAACTAAAACTAGGGATAAAACCCATTCCAAAGTGTATGCTTTGAAATTTCAGCCCTACTTTAATGACTCAAGTTTCACACTTCTGAAGAAAATCATGAAATAGGAAATGAAGAGAGTACTGAAAATGAAGTATAATTTCAATCTCCCAGGCATTATTTCAAAGATAAAATGCTTAAGTCACTTTAGATGAATCTTTGAAAAGAACACAGAGAAATGCCCAAGAGTCAACATTTTATTTTTATTAAAACAAAATCTGCATTTCAGCTAAACACACAATTCCTTAGGAAGTGATTATTAACTGAGCTCCATAGAATACCCTTATGATACATGATCTCAATAAGGAGTTATGAATCTGGTTTTGGTGACGACATATGACAGGTTTTCAACTAAAGTTACTTCAAAATGAAATTACATGTATCTATTTATTAGAAATATTGTTTACTTATAAAACTTTGCATAAATTTATCCTAATTTTTTTGTATTCTTCAAAAGAGTGAGTCACATTTTTATTTAATAAGGTTGGCATTGTTATAAAGTAATAGAAGGGTAGCTTTTCATATTCCAAAGCCTTTAATAGAGTTATTAAGCTCTATGATGTAATCATATCAATCATCTCAATTATATAAATAAATTTCTGGACTAAATTTAAGGCATGCCTAGGGTTATCCACAGTTAAGAATCTAAGATGTATATGCTTTTAATGCTAAAAAGACTATCGATATTGGTTCAGAACAGTCCCAGGGGATGTAAATAGGTCTAGAGAGTTTATATGACTTATTCAATGAAATTTCGTGGTTAGTGCCAGAATCAAAACTAAGGGGAAAATTACCTACACCCTAATAGGGTTAGCAAATGACCAGTAAACACACAGCTAGTTCTTCTCTTTTCCTAGAATCATTCATCTAAGTGACTACAGTGTTAACTCAGACTAAGAAAAACTTCATAATGCTTCACATCACAGTGCATCAGGTTCAACCACCCCATTCACACTGGTCTAAAGAAAATTTTGGCAAATTTGAACTATAGCTTTCCTCCATATTAATAAACTCTGTGACTGAAAAAGTTCTATAAGTCTTTTAGTATCTAGTGCATTCTTTTATTATAGAAATGAATAGTTACAAGGAGCAAAAATTACATGTAAGCTTCAGTTCTAAACAAATGCACAGTGGTATGTGGGCAGATATATGCTTGACATTTAAATGAACAAATCTTGCACGGGTCCATGAAAAATTCAGCATCTTTACAGGAAGCCCCAAGAGCTTAAACTTGATAATTCACCTTTTGTAAGATAGGTCATTTTAATATCAGGAATATCTCATTTTCCAATTTTGGTTTATTTTTAATCATTAATATTTCAAACCCTAAATACCAAGAGACTCCCAGGAGTATTTTCAGACTTCTTGAACAATTTCAGGGTATATTTCAAATCAGAGAGAAAATTATGCGTCTGCAACCTCCATGGCCCTTTCTCATTTTACACAAAGTGTACTTGTGCATAAATACATTCTGAAAAGTCTATTTTCACTTGATTGCATGGACATGATCATTTCTAGATACCACACTTGTGGCTAAGCCCAACAAATGAAATATAAACTGAAAATAAGAAGAACTTTAAGATATGGGACCAGAATACTTATTTGGGGGATCATACTTTTGTTATGTTTGCGAAGGAATTTACCCAATACTATTTCAAGGTTTTTTCACATTCTCTAAGTTTGATAGCTGTGTATTAACTGTGGCCAAATTTATAAATTATCATGCACCCCAAATTCGGACTTATGCTTATGAGAAAAATAACTAAACATGATTATAAAATACTGTTTTCTTTAATCATTTATATTTCAAATAAACATAAGAATGCTCTCAATAAAAATGTTATGTTATGCAGAAATCTAACCTCTCATTATTCACAGCTTTACTCAACATTTTCTTTTTCTTTTCTTCCTACAATTTGCCACTCCGTAAAGATGGCATTTAAGACTCTGGACTTAGATGTAGTAATAAATCCATAAACTCTGTACAATTTTTTCTGTGATACCCAAAGAAAACACTATATCGCCATACAATTGCGATTACCTGACTGATATCTCTTTTACTGAGGAAAAAAAATGACAGAAAGTATCACTGAAGAATACTGTCAATTAATTTGAAATTCATAGAACAGCTGTGAATGTTAGAACCATACAGCTCTTTCCCGGCTCCCTGTGAATTATCTGTCATGGTTAAAGGAAGCAGAACAATTTGCCACAGGTAGACCCAGAGGGTATGGACTCCTAGGAGAGCGAAGATAGAAAGTGGAAGAGTGGAATAGTCTCAAAAGAGTGTGATTGGAGATGGCCACATGGGGAGAGGAGATAAGGTCAGAGAAGTGGAGGTGGGGTGAGAGATAATGAAAGCACTGACAGAAAAGACCAACTGTGTAGAGATTAGGGTTACAAAGCAAGATCTCTACCCATAAGTCAAACCTGGGTGAAGAACATTTCTACACATCAAAGAGCCTCAAGGAGATGGTTTACTTTTTCATACAATTCAAAAGCAACAATAAAATGCCAGTACTGTCGCTACTTCCTAGGTGTCTGAAATGATACGATTACAATTCATGGATGGAATCATCAAACAACTGTGTTTCCCCAAAGGGTAGAAAACACAAACACAGCAGAACTAACGCTACTAACGCTATTTGCTATTGTCAGCTCAAATTAAAGATTCTGAAATTAACATTAGTACCTGAGGTTGACTTTTACTAGAAGGGTAGCAAAGACATTTCTCTCAGCATTTTTATTATATCTTGGTATATTATGTATATTAATTGCAATGAAATGTATCTACAGCTTATTAATTTATTCCTATATTAATCCAACATCTATATAGCATTATCTATGATTCTAAGGCAAAAGAAAGAATGGAATTCTAATGCAAACAGGGAGTAAAGAGAAACCACTTAGAAGTGTCATGAATTTAACCTTAAATGAATTTAGCCTCAAAAAAGTGGCGTGGTTGGGAGGTATTCCAGGAATAACTGAACATAATTTGCAAAAGCCTTCGAATCTGAAAAAACACGGTTATCTATAGGGAATTTCAGATAGTTTAATATATTTGAGCTAAGGATGCATTAGATAGCGGTGGATTAGGCTAAATTTTAAAAAAGAAAAATATTTGTTTTGTTTATTACTGTCTAAGAAAGAAAAAACACAAAACTTAGTGGCTTCAAACAATGAGAACATTTGTCTTGATGAATCTGCGATTTGGACAGGGCTAGGCTGGGACAACCCATCTCTGCCCCACTTGGCATCATCAGAATCACCTGAAGGCTCTACACTCATGTATTGGGCAGTTGATGTGGGCAGTCAACTGAGACCACAGTTAGGGCTCTGATCAGAACCCCTACAGGTAGATGCTGGGTTCAAATGATGGGCATTGTCTTTTATTACCCAGCCTTAGAAGCCATGCACTGTTACTTTTGTCACATGCTATTCATTAGAAGTTAGTCCATAAATCCAGTCTATATGCACAAGAAGGAAAATTTGGCCGTCTCTCAATGTATAAATGTGTGAAACTCATTATAAGAAGAGCATATAAAAGGGATATTTTCCCATAACTGAAACATAACAGGACCCTATGGCCCTTACCTCTCCTGTCCTCCGCTTGCCTTTTGTCTGTGGAAAAACTTTAGCCAAAGGATAAGTTTAGTCAGACAAGTGAGAAAATACAGAAACCAAGAAAAACAGTCAAAGGAGACCAAATAATAATAGTTTAGTCATTAAGCATAGTCAAGGACCTTTAGCTCCTTCTCAAGGGCTATAAATAATATCCTGAGCCATATCCTGTGAGCTGTCTCGTGGATACTAAAATTCCCACCAGATGGAAGAAGTTAACTACATGATGACCAGCCTGTAGCCATGACATAAGATGCTACAGCTCTGAGAACTGGCCTCAAGGAAATGGGAACGAACTGACCCTGGAACTGAAGGTTAACTGTACTTAGAACAATCAAGATGACGCTGATCAGATCACCAATGACCAATTTCAAGATAACTGTCAGAGCTGACCGTGCTGTTTCTGCATGAGCCCCCTCCCTCTGCCTATAAAAACTCTTGCCCCCTGATTGTCGGGGGTGAGGGAGTTGCCCTCTGGACAGGAATCCGCCCTCCCCTTCCCCCGCCCCACTGCCTGCATCCCAAATAAAGCAAACTTTCCTTTCCACCAACTTGCCTCTTTAATGGCTTTTGAGTGGCAAGCAGCCTGACCCCCACTTTCGGTTACATACCGTCTTTGAAAAATAAAACCTGGTACTATTGCTTTGCTTCTAAACTGAAAGTGGTAAAATGTCTTCCAACGACTTTCAAACACACAGGATGCACTACCAGATACCTGGCTCAGACAGCACTTTCTGGCAGCTTTGGGGAGAAATGACCAGAGGGCGTGTGTTTAATGGAAGGGAGACCAGTTAAAAAGCCATTGCAGAAAGTAACAATGACACACTGGATTACAGCAGGGAATGTGGGGAAAAGGTCAGATGACTTTCAGGAGAAAGGAAGGGACCTTCAAAGGCAACTGCTACAGAGAGGAAGAGTAAAATAAGGAGTGAAGTTTGTCATGGAATTTGGAAACGATCTCAGAGCAAGTGTTAAATGCTGAAGGAGGAAAGCCGGATTGAAACAATTTCCAGCACTAATGGAACATTAGAAACTTGAGAACTATAAATAAAGAGGTTAGGGACTCAAGGGGTCAGAGAAGATTGGATAATAAGTAGCTAGAGGATACAGATTAAAAGCTAATACTTCATTTGTTTTTTTCTCTGTTTTAAAATGGGTCAGTTTGAGATGTCACTGGAAGAGGCTGAAGTTATATTGGAATGGCAAGACTGGAGAACGTAGGCTCCTGTGTGTCCTAACACCAGAGGAAGGGTCAGCTGTTGGACACTCTTCTACTGTGACTGATGGATGCTGGTAAGGCTATGCACGGGTTCAGAAAAGGCATAGGTGAGAGAGGGGCATGATTTGTTGAAGTGGGGAATCTGCTCAAGAATATCCTGAAAATTACTGGGTTTGGAAAAAAATATCAGTATACATTGAAACTAACATATATCTTGAAAAGTAAGGTGCATGAACAGGGAATTTTCCTTCTCTCTTACATAAAAATGGGTTCATGTCTTACCTTCTCTTTGTCTCAGTTTCCTTATCTGTAAAATGGAGATGCTGTTTATTAAATAATTTAAGGAAAACACTTAAGCTGGTGCCTGACACACAGTACATCCATATAAACATTAGTCAATCTTATTAAATCAAATAATTGTATAAAACCAAAAGTGCTCTGACCACAGGAAAGGAAGGCATTGACTATTGCTGCCATCACCTCTACATCAGAATAACCTTAGCAGAACTGTGTTAATCCTGCCCTTTGGAGAAAATATTACTTAACAAAATATTTTTTAAATGAGCTGAACATTGTCTAAACAGCAGGAAAAAATAGATATATTTTCCTGTGATTAAAATATTTTAAAACATTCCCAAATATACCATATAATAATGAACATATGAGTAGTTTTTAAACTTCCACAAATATAGTCTTAGCTTAAAATAACATATTTTCTTTAACACACAGACATATTGCTATTAAATTTCTTCTTTAAGACACTACCTAAGCAAATATATTTGGTGATTTCTATGATCAACCCCTCATTATTCAAAGAAATTGATAAATAATTTTCTTGGTTCCCAATTGCCATATTTCCTAAAATATGACATCCATAAGAACATCTTTTCAGGGATAAAAGATAACAGAAAAAGAGAAAAATATTATGGAGAAATTACTATGATAATAATGTTGATTATCTAGTGTTAGATGCATCCTAATTTTTTAAAAATAATGTTAAAATAAAAAAATAGAATGAGGAAACATAGTAAGTGAACAACATTATTTTGTCTGTGTATAATGAGCATAATTTTCTGTAGCATCATTGTGGCTATGTCATGACTGCCTAGTTAAAAAAAAAAAAAAAAAAAAAAAAAGATTAAAAAGAGGTCGGAAATGGGCTTCCAGCACTTTCTTTTACTGAATAAAATTTTCTATCCAGATTTTTAATTTTTATTTGCCCCTTCCAAAATTGTTATTTCAATATTCCTCTCTCACTGAATGGTATAGTCAGTAGTCCAAATAATCCAAAAAAAAGTGTAGGGCTTGTCTTTTATATTACTCTCCCTCTCACAGCCTATCTCTAAATCAGCACAAGCTTTAAAAATTTTCCCTTCGTAAATCTCCCCCAAAGTCCACCATTTTTCTTCGTCTCTAGGAGAACTGTCAGTGCCCTTCCTGGATTATAGTAACAGCTTCCTGCTGCTACATTTGGACACATTGCTCTTTCCCAATTTGTGCTCCTGACTTTGGATGGAATGATTAATTTATTTATTTTTCAAATGTAATTCTCATCCTATCATCTCCCTGCTTGAGCTACTGCCTGCCTCCTTCCCCAGACTCTTCAAACTCCGCTCATCTCCGGAGTCTCTTGGCTGTAGCCACACTGGCTTCAATCCCTGATCTAGACGATTATTCCGCCTCTCCACGAGGCTGTGTGCTTGCTGTTGCCTCTCAGTGGAGTATCGTTCCTGCCTCTCCTTTTCTGAATGAATCTTTCTCATCTGTGTAATCTTCGTTTCTTTACTCAGTAATTTTCCCTGACCTTGAGTTACCAAATTTCAGCAGAAGAGTTCCAAGAAGTTTTTCACTCTGTACCTTCATTTAGTCCAGCTCCGGGAATGATGGTAGTTTTCCTTCATGTTTATCTAAACCTAATTCTTCAAGCATGTTGCCAAAAAGGTTCAGCACAGTCAGGTTACACGAAAGAGCAAGAGAAGATACGAGCTGGAGCAAGCCTAGAAACAGTGACTTAATTTCACTGCAAAGGCAGCCAAGCTGCTTCTCGATTTCATTTTCCCGCTCACATTCCTTTCCAAAACAGTCATCTCCAGTACCTGATTTCTCCCTGTGATCCTAATTTGTAGGCGTTTGAGAGAGACCTGAAATATTTGTAAATGCATAGTACACATGTTCCGTGATACTACCTCCATTCAGTGGTTCCGAAACTGTCTTCTTTAAAAAGTTCTGTTCTTATTTGTATGCCTCATTGTTTCCTAACCATCATTCCATTTACCTCTACCCAGAGAGAATAGCCTAAGAATTCAAAGAAAGAAGAAGGAGGAGGGGGAGAAGGGGGGGAGGAGGCGGAGAAGGAGGGGGAAAGAGGGGGAGAGGAGGGGGGGGGAGGGGGAGAAGGGGGTGAAAGAGGGGGAGAGGAAGGGAGAGGAGGGGGAGACGGAGGGGGAGGAGGGGGAGGAGGAGAGAGCAATTGGATCTCAGAAATTTTGGAACTAAATTGAAAAAGAACGTAGAGAAAGGCAAGACGTTAGAGTCAATATTTTGCAAATTAATGTAAATAAAGTGTGTTTGTAGGGACTATATGAATAAAATATGAAAGAAGCCTTTGAGCAAAAGGATGAAATGCACAGGAAGAAATGTGAATGATTTGAAACATGTCATTTATCACATTATTCAGATAAGTACTTCTGTAATAAATTATAATTATTTCAGTTAGGTTGGTAGCTGTGTCCCTTATTTATTTCAATTAATTTTTGAGTATCATTACTGAAATTTTTCTAATTTTAGATTGAGAATTATAAATATGTAAATTATATACAGTTTTGTTTATTTATCAGCTATAAACTAAAGCTAAATAATGATATTTCTGAAAGGAATATATTCATCTTTCTTTATTCTATACTGTATTTCAAACATCATGTAATATTCCAAATATTATATTTTATTTTTAAAATATATATACTACTGAATCACCTAATGTTAAAATATCACATTACATACTGTATCATTCTAAATCAAATCTCAGGTATGGTTAGTGTCAATGTGTTCATCCAATTTGAATATTTTTTTCTCTACACACAAATGTAAAATTTTAACGTACTCACTTGGACGTTGTAGGTAAACAGCACAAGTTACAGTGATCAGTGGTCTTGTCTCATTGAACAGTATATAGATCCAAATTTTAGCCAATGATTAATTCGAAATTAGAACAAAAACAAGCAAAATGTCCTTCACCCAGATAACCTGAGAAGTATTCATCTAATTAATTTTGATCCTAAAATGTCCAATTCACGAGTTTTTGAAATTAGATATATGCATATTCTACATAACCAATGAGTTATTTTTATTATGATCTGCAACAATAAGAAAATTTTGATGGGGAAAATATATATTATTGTTGGTTTTAAAATGTTCTTACCATGCCCCAGTAGGTTGTTAATGCTCCTACTGTTTGAAGACTGGGTCGGGACTAAACCAATAAATAAGTTGGTTTTTTCAGATTGAAGAAATACTTTCCCAGCTCTGAAACATGTCAAAACGAGACGTTGAGAATGTCAATAGTCATAATTTTAATTATGGCCAGTTTACCCAGTAGCAAAGGAATACTGTATATATCAACAGTATCAATTTTAGGTTTTAATTGATTGAGCCCAAAGAAATCATACTCTTTTTTAATGGCCTGAAGTTAAGAATAATAAAACAATCAGTGACTTTTCATAAATATATCTAAAATACCTGCTTTGTTGCTGCTTTTCTTTCATATTATTCCTTGATCTGCAGGTTATTTAAGATATGCAAAGAGCTTTTTTTTTTTTTTTTTTTTTTTTTTTTTTTTTACTAGCACTGATGTATTTTTTAAGATATTTGCCTTGGAGAACAAACGATTCAAGTGTAATTAATTCAGTATCTGCTGAAATAATCTTTGAAGTTGACCGAATTGAGGATCCTCAGATCAAAATTCTGGCACATTAATAATACAACATACACAAAGATTAGTAGTAGAAGACTCTAAAGGTGAGCAGGACTGTTCTTTAACAGATGGAAAAAAGGGGGCAGTAGCACCATTAAAAATATATGGTTTGGAATATTTCTGCCCAAAGTTAGCACGTGTGTCCTTTTAAATCCAGAAAAGACACCATCAAACACCATCTCCGGTTGTATAAGAAAATAAACATGGATTATCCTTTACATTATGTCATATAGATTTCTTCAATTTTACTGCTTAGTGCAGATTCTCCCTAAATTTGAACTATATGCGAATTTTGAGCAAGTGACATCCACCTTCGCTTTTCAATCTGTTTGTGTGTGCAGGTGTGTGTGTGTGTGTGCAGTGTAAAATTTAATATCAAGATAGTAGTTTACACTATCCAATAGTAAAATAAGATTATCCAATACTGCTTTATTTATTTGAAACTCATCATTTTGTATAATATGGCTCCTCCACCCCCTCTCTTGCTAGTATGTATTCTTTTTTTCTTTTTATTGAGATATAATTGATGTATAGGGTTATATGAGTTTCTGGTGTACAACATACAACATGATTATTATGTATATTATGAAATGATCATCACAATATGTCTAGTTAACATTCATGACCACATATAGTGACAAATTTTGTTCTTGTGATGAGAACTTTTAGGATATACTTTCTTAGCAACTTTCCAATATACAATACAGTATTATTAACTATAGTCACTGTACTGTACATTACATCTCCATGACATTTAGTTTATCACTGAAGTTTATACCTTTTGACCACCTTCACCCAAACCCCCTCCTCTGGCAACCATCAATCTGTTTTCTGTTCGTATGAATTTGATTTTGTTTTTGTTCTAAATTCTACATGTAAGTGAGATAATGCTGTATTTGTCTTTCCAATGGATTAATTTCACTGAACATGACTAACACCAAACTCCTGAGGCTAAGATAAAATTTTTACAACCCACATTTTAAATAAATCTTCAGAAACTTTTATTCCAGGAAGAGACACATGAAAACAACAACATCAAAACAAAAATCAGGCTACCCATTCTTCTTAGTATTAATAGTTTTGCTGGAACTACTTATAATGTAATTCTCACCAGCACAGAGTTAATTTTCAATTTCTGGAGATTAGATTGAAACAAGGCAGGTATCAGTTACTACCTTCAAAGAAGACATTTTAACATCACAAAAGAAATAACAGATCAAAGAGATCACTGAGTTAATCCTTCAAACAAGGTTTAGTTTTTGTCTTTTAAAGATTCTTTAATTTTTTAATGTCAAAGAGTATAGTATGTCTGTGTTTATATTAAGAAATGAAGGTGCTAAGAAAAACACATTATAGGCAGAAATTATATTTGCATCCTTACAATTATTTCCAGTTTTCATATATTAAACACCTGTGGTTAATTATAATATATTTGAAAACTTAAAAGATGCTTCATTGTTCCTGGTAAATGTCTTTAATTTTCTCAGCTACTGAGAGTTGAATGTTTAACAAACCATCTATACTATTTTATGGATAAAAAAAAAAAAAAACTTACAGCGTAGGAATGAATAATCAATGCATATTAATTAAAATCTAAGCAATACCAATCTACAGTTGTATGTCTTGAGTATATGATGAATCTACTCTGGACTTAGGCTTCTCACTTTCAAATCCAAGGTTATTGTGAGATTTAAATAAGATAACGTTTATCAAACAGGAAGCATTCTGCCTGGACCATGATAGGTGTTCAGTAAATAATAGCTGCGACTAAATTAAAAAAAAAAAAACCTTTCAACTTCAAGTATGATGAAAAATGTATCCTTTGGGTGTAAAATCAAGTGCTAATAGTCATATAAACACTGAGGTGCATGTATTTGCTTAGTATTTATTCAGGTCCACTTATTTAGGTATCTATAGCAATTAATTATGATATGCTAATTGGAAGAAAGTAAGGGATTATGAGATTTAACGATTAAACGACTGAAGATTGAAAAAGTCACTTTTGCTAGAAGTGTGCAAATGCTAGAGAGTTAAGGGATTGACTAATTTAAGATACTTAAGCCTTAGGATTATGATATAATCCATATCACTTAATAAAAATCAAACTTTATAAGTGGGAAAAGCTTTCAAAAGGGATAACAACTCTGACCCATAGAATTTAATTCTAAATTATTTAGTAGCTTACTTCTGTTCTTGTAATAATAGCACAACAAAAACTGAGAGTATATTTTGGCTAGGCAAATCACCATAAATGCACAGACAAATTTATATCCTGCAAGAAAATATGCATACATGCATTCTACTTAAGTAAAAAGGTATATGTATAAAGCAAGGGGCATTATGACAAATAATTTAATTTACTGTACAAATGCTAAAAACTTAACGCTTCTATGCAAATTTGAAACAATCTAATGTGTTACATGCTACAGAACATTTTTATCACAAACTATAAAATGACCATATTTCAATAGAACCCATACAAAATACTACATATAACACCACAAAAATTGAAGAGTATAGTTCATATGTATAATCTGGCTTGGCAATAAATATCTAAACACTTGATAATTTAACCTCTGAATTATCTCATTTTTCTCAATAATTTATTTTCCGTGATCATTTCTCTTTTCAGATTCTCCCCCTCCACCCTCCATTATTTTACTTTCAAGATGTTCTGATTGTTAATAGCTACTTTACCTGTATCTGTTCTTTAACAAAATTATAGCCGGATAATTCACACTGCTATAGTAGAGGTAGTCAGCACTTTCACAGTAAAAACTGCTCTTCAGAGGTCTATAACTCAACTGTAAAAATTCATACCAGGCTCATCTTGGCATAAAAGGTCATAGCCTGAAGCAAATTTGCTTTACCAATTTTCAAGCAAATTAATGTAGTCAATATTCTAAGTGATGCAAACATAAACGAAACACTAAAGAAATGTATTCCCCTAAAATAATCATAACCATTTGGCTGATACTTATTTTCAAGTTCTTTAGTTGTTAAATTTGCATGTGTCCCACGCAGGTGTTGAAAGAATAGTTCTAGGAGGGAGAAGGCAAAAAATGATGGCTTTCTTCCAAGAAACTAACACTAACATATGTGGCTATAAAATAAATAGCCTTCATGGCAGATGGCTTACCCTCAAACACCAGCTCGATCTCTCAGTATTTTACATACACAACTATGTAAAATATGTTAAGGCTCTATTTAGAGGTAGAAACTGTCATATCAATAACCTTCCAAAACCATTTGAAAAATACTATAAGAACTTACAAATGATTTTCTCACTTTATATAATATTAAAATTTCCACAAGGTAACAATTTATATAATACTATTGTATGGTTTTATATCAATGGTGATACAATTCTCATCCTGTTTCTTTAGACATTCTTCCAAAAGTAGAAAAAAAGAGACAAACAGAAGTGAGTTTATATCATGATTGGATCCAGAAACTAAGGCTTTGGGAAGGAAAAATGTTGTGTTCCATCTCAAGACATTTCCTACTAAAATCATTCACAGAATCTGTAGGCGACTATTTTCAAACCACACTAATGTTTCTGTGTAAAGCAACACCAGAAAAAAATAAAAAGAAAGAAAAGAAAGGAAAGAAATAAAAAGGGTAGGAGAAATAAAAGAAAAAGTATTCCATTGCAATAGGAGTACTGCCATTCTGGAAAATTCAGGACAAGCCACTCATATAGAAGAATCATTATAAAGAATTTAAGCTCAGGAGTTTATTATTAAATACAAGTCAGGCACTATAATATATGCTAAAAGTCAAATAAAATCTCATGACCCTAATAACATCCTGGCCTTTTTATAATTCTATTCAATTTTGGGAGTACATGCATCCATGTTTTTATCAGAGATGTAATGATACAATTTTTATTTTGATCTTATTACATTCTTATATTAAAACTTTGTAGTGTTTACATAGCCATAATAATGATGAAAAAACACAATCATTATAATAGTTAAAACATCCATAGCTCTCACTATGTGCTTAAAGTAGTATTATTTTACGGTCACAACAACTTTCAAGTTGAGTATTATTATTAACTCTACTTTATACACAAGAGGAAGCTTTGAGTTAGTGTAAGTAAGTGGTTCAAGGTCTCATGATTATGAGACAGTAAACGGAAGATTCAAAGCCAGGCAGCATATCTATATAATGTGTTCCTCACCACTATGTTAGATATTTTTCATTTCAATGTCATTTGCTAGTTTTTTTTAAAACTCATTTCTCTGCTATTAGAAAGAATGGTTGTTTCCTGTCATTTCTTTTAAGAAACCACATTGCTTTGAACATCTTTACATATGGGTTTACTGGATATCTATTACTTCTTTGCAACTGATGATTGATAGTGGTATTATCGAAACAAAAATGTATAAATTTATTTTACATATATTTTGATTGTATTCTATTTACCTAATGTAACTTTTTTTTTAAACTTTTTATTTTACATTGGAGTATAGCAGATTAACAATGTTGTGATAGTTTCAGGTGCACAGCAAAGCGACTCAGCCATACATATACACGTAACCATTCTCCCCCAAACTCCCCTCCCATCCAGGCTGCCACATAACATTGAGCAGAGTTCCCTGTGCTATACAGTAGGTCTTTGTTGGTTATCCATTTTAAATACAGCAGTGTGTACATGCCGCATGTAACTATTAATCTATATCCCTGTCAATATAGAATTAAGTATGTGTACACACACACGCAAGCACACATTTCTACTTGAATAGTTATAAAATGGAACCTCATTCATTTATTAATCATTTGTGAAGTTGAACACTTTTAAACGTTGAAGTAAATTTAGTTGTTCTCTTTGCTTATAACCAAACTTCCTGTTGTTCTGTTAATTCCATATCACCTTTAGTAAATTAACTTGCATTTGTGGTAAAATTTACTAGATTTAACGGCGGCAAAATTATATTCATAAACAGAGAAATCAGTATAGTGGTATAAAAATGTTCAGTGCATACAAGAAAAAGTCAGAAATTTAATTTGGCTTAAACTTTATTAAGTAAGGTGACTTAAATTTTATTAAGTATTTGACAGAGGCCATCATTAGGAGATATGATTGGGAAAGACCATAATGGCTAGATCAGGAATTTTCATGTGCTAGTAGTTTTGAACTTTGAATATCTTGATAGCAAATCACACCTCACTGAGCTTATTAGAGACACAATCACAGCTCAGATCTTGAATAGTGAATCTGGCTGCACTGGGGAAGAGAACTGGTTCTAGACGAGAATCCTAAATGCAAAGGATTTGCCTCCCACTCCAGGGTACACAGACCACCATTGTGCGTTCATAAATTTGGGTGGAAAACACATCTTTGTTCTTCCCAATCTCCAACTGAAATTTAGTGCTTCTTTCAATTAAATATTTAGGTCCCAAACCACAGCAATAGTGTCAATACCTGTGACTTTCATCACTAAAACAATTTCAGTTATTTTGATTTCACCTACAGTTGTTGTAAATATCTCAAAATACTGTTTATACTTACTTGTAGTAATTATTAGACCCACCATTAGGACTTGTTTTTTAAAATATATATTAATAATGACATGCATATATTACTATGTCACTTGTTTCAAATATTGATGAATTTATTTCAGATAAATCTGCCTTAAAAAAAAACCTAAGTATTTCATTTGATGAATTTAAAAACATTATTTTGAAAAGAGGTTGGAGCCCCTGAAGGTAAGAGACCCTGAGGAAGTATGTGATTTAAATGAAATTCAGACAATAAGGACCTGACCAGGGTAGAAGTATCGGGATGGTGGAGACTGATGGGAGCACAAGAGCTGATTATCTCTCTCATTCTGTATCCAGTCAGTTCAGCGAGGTCAGAGTAGGCATTGGGGGTCTGAATTAATTCCAAAAGGCTAGATCCAATCCTATTTCATGCCTAGCTCCCAAAGGGCTGTTTTTTTCCCAGAAATTTACTTATACAAAGAATATTACCCCTCATGATACCATGGCTACAAGTGAATGCCCTCTGTTGTATATGATGGTAGATTTTGACCTGAAATTTGATAGCAATTTGACTTTGAGATTATGTTTCACTTATTTGGTTGCAATACAAGATTTTGCTTCCTTGATATCATAAAGAAATTTCTTCCTCCTCAACTGTAACATTTCTGGGATTGCTTGTTTGAGGCAAGAAGTGTGTGCTGGCATGGGGCCTGCTGGGAATCCAATCTGTGTCTGCAGTGTGTTATAGGCCTGTCACCCCAAATCATTTATGGTGAGACATTCTTTGACTTGTGGACATTTGTAAAGGCCATGTTGCTGTAAATGATCCTCAGTTTGGGAACAGAAAACAATGTTTTCACAGTAACTTTTCTCTGAATAGCTTCTGTTAGTCTCAAGTTTTCTTAGCTACCTGAGAAACTAGCCACCAACTTCAAGGACAACAAATTAAATCAGTCCAGAGTTCTGGCCAGAGAACAGCAGAGGTATGGGAATTGGCCTCTGACAAAATGCTACATACAAAATATGAATAGGGAATCCATTCTGTATAACATTAATCAGCAGAAGCTCAAAATACTTAAGAGAAATATATGAGGAAAATAAAATCAGAAATAGGAGAAACACAGGCTTCTTTTTAAGCAGAAATTATAGTGACTGATCCTAACACAAGCACTTTTTCTTCCTAATTAGTGCAGAAATCAGGACCTCTGGAAAATCTGAAATAATCAGTTAAGATGCAATTTTGTTATGTTTTAACAATCTAGTTATAATTTCCTCAACTTCGGGAACACTTAAATACTAGCCTTGTTATAATTACCATTCAACTTTCTCTTTAAAGAGCAAAGATCTTTTCTCTCATTTTTAGTTTTCTTATTTAGGAATGGAACTGATAGTGAGAATATTTAGCCTCTCTTATCTGGCTATACTATTTTGACAACAATCAATTAATTCATTGAAACCTATTCATTTTAAAGGATACAAGCTGTAGATTAGAAGAGTTGGTTTCTCTTTTCCAGGAACTCTCAATCAATTGGAAAAGAGTGATATGAAAGCAACTTGTATAATGCAAGTTGGTGTCACCCTTATTCTGGACAACAGGCTTCACACAAAAGAAGTATTTCCTACCCTCAAGGAATTCTAAGATAGTACAGAAGGTAAGATACAAATATGCATAAAACCATATAAACTTTTATAAAGCAAAATAAAATACACACAAACAAAATTAGTGAAACTAAAACTTGAAGAGCTTAAAAAAAGGGCCACATAAAAATCCTCTTAGTCACTGGGCAGAGTTAACTTTGGAGGCCAAGTCAGTGAAACATAAAACATGTTAATATATTATTATATCTCATGTTAAACATTATGTGTGCACTACCTAAGTGACATAATGCTATCTACACTCTCTCATCTTTTAATTAAACATTAATCTCCATTTCAATTTGTTCTTCTTCAAGGGATGAAATATGTCATTACCCCTTGCAAAGCTGTCAGGCGTCTGTGCCTGCACTGCCCAGTGGATGAGACCCATCTGAGGATACAGAGGGCTGGCATGGTGATACTCTGGCCTTTAATTCAGCCTTTGAGATTTCTGAGATTCTATGGAGTTGTCAGTAGATGCGCAGTTACCCCAGGGCATGGGCAAAGCTTCATAGATGGCACATTGTGTTGGTGGAGGAATGTGTAGTCCAGCGAAATTGCCAAACTACAGAGTCTGTCGGCCATCAGGGCATTGTTGAGAATTTCAAAGGAAGAATCGTCACTATCTAAAAATCTAGTCACTTACTGATTTTTATTTTTTTTAATTTTAAATTATTTTAATTAATTAATTAATTAATTTATTTATTTATTGGCTGCTTTGGGTCTTTGTTGCTGCACGCGGGCTTTCTCTAGTTGTGGCATGCGGGGGCTACTCTTCGTTGCGATGTGTAGGCTTCTCACTGCAGTGGCTTCTCTTGTTGCGGAGCACAGGCTCTAGGCGTGCAGGCTTCAGTATTTGCAGCACTTGAGCTCAGTAGTTGCGACACGCGGAACTAGAGAGCACGGGCTTCAGCAGTTGTGGGCGTGGGTACAGTAGTTGCAGCGCGTGGGCTCCAGGGTGCACGGGCTTCAGTAGTTGTGGTGTGTGGGCTCTAGAGTGCAGGCTCAGTAGTTGTGGCACACGGGCTTAGTTCCTCCATGGCATGTGGGATCTTCCCAGACCAGGGATCGAACCCACATCCCCTGCACTGGCAGGCGGATTCTTAACCACTGCACCACGAGGGAAGTCCCCACTTATTGATTTTTAGCTGCAAATATTGTTAACTATAAAATCCAGCATGGTCCATATACATCTTTTTAAAATTAATGTAATCGTAAGCAGCTATTTATCTGCAAAATATTCTCAGTAGCTGGGCTTAAATAAATGTGAGGAATTAGTATTTCCCAAATATGGCCCAAACTTACTTTTCTTACAAATTAAAATTCATGTTAGGCTTTAAAACAACTGAAGAAAAAATATTTGAATCGGACTGCTTCCAAGATTATTTTACGTTTAATAAGTCGCATGATGTTGCGTTATGAAAAATGAGTCATTCTTAATTGAATTTGTCCCTTTTTTCTTCCTCCCATCTTTCATGTCTTGCACAAACATTTATTTCACAAACATAATATATGTCTGATATTGTGCTTTGAGTGCTGTGGAAACAATGATAAACAGTATACAGCTAGTGTTATCAAGGAGCTCATCTTCTAATAGTGGGGGTAGACAGGTTATAGTAACTAACACATTGTTTCAGGAATGGTTATATATGAGAATACAGCTAGTGATGATTTGGGTGGCCTATTGTTTTGTCTGGGAGAGGGTATTGTTCCAGGAGTTTTCATAGCCTATAAATGACAGGATATTGGAGACCTTTTACTATAGAATTAAATTCACTTCAATATGCACAAACCTACTATCTTTTCCTGCATGTCACAACTACATACACCCATTTTTAGAGTGGGGAAATATACAAAAGTCCTTGCAATTCACCTTGTCTCTGGATATTTAAGGTATATATCCATTTTATCTTAGAAATGAAGTGAACATTTGAATTATAGAGTATACAATTTAATCTGTGTGTAAAACATATTTTATATATTCTACTGATTAATGGATATTTCCAATAGAAAAGCACTTATATGCAACTTAGATAAAAGTAAAAGCTTCTTTTACAAACTGAATTGTTTTGACTCACTACATTTCCATTTACTCTGGGGGGGAAAAGAAGGATTTCATTATCTGAAAGAGCCACTACATTTTTTTCTTTTGTCAAACATAATTTGGATTTCTGTGACTCATATTTTAGACTGCCCAGGATACAGGCAGAGTAAACCACATCTATCATTCTGCATTTTCCTTTCTAAGCTACACAATTTGGGAAAAAAAAAAACCTCACAAATTACCTACATTTCTGCAATTTCTCAACTGCAAATGTGACACTTGTAGTGAGGACATTTTAGTCAATTTAACTCCCTTTCCACCACCTCCTCCAGTGTACATAAAGCAGCTTTGTTTTGTGACATGTCTTATCACTACTAATGCATGATTATTGTATTTGTGTTTGTAGAGAAAGGAAGGAGAGCTTGAAAAAGCAATAAAGGAGGAAAACCCATTATTCTTGGAGAAACTAGTTGAACAATTTTGTTCTATTGATTAACTGGTCATAAGTAATCTGTTTTAATTCCTCAGCACTCCAAAGTCTATACTGAGTGTTGGGCAATAGGCCATGACTTCTGGAATTCAGCAGGACCAGGTGAAATTGAAAAATTCATGCACTGGTTATTTTGTCGACATGATTATGCAATGGGACTGCTTTGCTCCAGATCAATACAGACAGCCTTATTTCAAATCTCTTAATACCATTGAATAATTTCAGACACTTTATGCCTCCTGCCAAATAGTCATCCTCATTTATTTATTTTCCTGAGGGACCTCGGTTATATTCAAAGGAAGATCCATCAAGTGATTCAGGGTAAAATGCACTTGTATGAAGCTCGAGGGGAAATTCTGATTAACATCGACCAATCTTAGAGGCCCCCATTTACAGCTCTAACCAATGAATGATGAACAGACAGATGGGGATTTTTGAATAAGGTCCCCTTCCTCTTTAAAAGAAGGCAGCAAGAAGAGAGGCCTTTTTATTCTCTGGGCATTGCCAAGTCCACCTTGATAAAGACACCAAAATATAAAGGCAGATAAAAGGAAGAAAACAGAAACCAAGGAGCAGAATACAGAGCTGGAGCCTGGAGGTGGACTTACTGTGGCCTTTTGCACGTGAAAAACAAAATTCTTTACTTTTAAGTTGCATTTATTTTGTGTCTTGCAGTTGTAAGCTTCCTAACCATTACACACGAAATTTATGCTTCTAGAAAATCAATTTGACACTTCCTAGAACCATCTAAGGAAGTGGAATAATCAATCCTCAGTCACTGCTTAGGAGTGATGAACATATATGTGGTAAGTAGGGAGAGTGTAAGGGGTATGAGGGGGACATGAGGGAAAGTCTGTTAGAAGCATAAACATTGCCTTAAACCTACCAATGGTTATTCAGAATGAACCCAATTAATGCTTTGAATTGAGGTTTCAAAGCAACCGCTCTCTCTCTCTCTCCTCTCTCACTTTCTCTCTATTTCTCTTTCTCTTTCTCTCTCTCTCACACACACATTTGCATGTATATGCATATGTGTATATATATATATGTGCATGTATGTGAATTTACACACACCTTTTTGAAAATTATATTTTAGAGGATAAGCATTTCCTGAGGACAGTTTTCCAATATTGTTTGCTAAAACTGCATGAAATAGAAAAATTGCAGTTTTAATTCTGGTTAATAAACCAAAGGAAAAAGAAAGAGAATACCCAACGCCAGTGAAAACAGAAATGTTGCCCTGTACAGTTGGAAAACCTTAATAGATCTAGTCCAAATTATAATGTAAATAAAAGAACCTATTGTGTCTAAATTAAAGAGGATGAAACTCAACACATACTTCTGATTTAACTTTAGAAAAAAAAAAAAAAACTATTGCTTATCGTAATTATTCAAGCTGTACATTGTACATTGCATTTATTTTTATAATTATTTAACTTTTATTATCTGCAGAACATATATGGTGGTATTATTTGGTAGGTAGATCTATCCTTTTGAAATAACTATTTTTTCAGGAAAATGATAGCCTTTAATTATTGAGCATCTCTTATGTAATACCCTGTGTTTTTAATTATTGAGTATCTCTCACACATCATATTACATATTATATTAGCTGTGATCTTTTTATAATATTTTTATGAGGGAGTGAGTGGGTGCAAACACGAATATTACAAAGATTGGTTAGTACAGCAGTTGAGAGCATCAGCACTGGAGCATCTTGCCTCAACTCAATCTGGTTCTCCCACTTAGATGCTCTGTGACCTTGGGCAAGTTTCCTAACCTGCCTTTGTCTCAGCATTCTCATCTGTGAAGCGGGAGTAGTAATAGCATCTGCCATGCAAGCTTGCTGAGAGTATGGGCTGATTAAAAATGTGTTTAGACACTTCTTGGCAAAGAATAAGTGTTCAATAATACTATTATTTTAGCTTTTGTTTTAATTGATGTTATTATTATTACTTGGTGAAAAATAAAACAGTGTTTCGGGAAAACACAAAACACAAACACATCTGTTTTCTTTGTGTAATTTGGTTCCTTCCATTCTTCCAAATATCTAACACAGAATACATTGTTGATATCTGTATCTGTATCTATGCTCTCCCCACATTTTTAGGCTATTTACTCTCATTTTAAAGTAGTTATAGTCTTGTGTTATTGAATCTATTAAACCTGGTTGTTTGTACCCTGAGTAGGGTTTCTCCTTAAGCATACAGATTTATCTAAAATGAACATGTTGTTTTTAACTTCAGTTGCATATACTTTTCCTTATATTACCCATATTAAAGCAATATATTTCATTTCAAGCTAATGTAAAACTAGCCACAAAGAACAAATTGGAATCCAATACATTGGTTTTAGATTGGACCAAGGCAGGCAGTTAGCTGATGACATGTGAAACTCCAAAGTTTCACCATTTATCTGAAATGACACACTGCTTACAGAATCTTATGAGATCAATTACACATCGCTATATGGCATGAATAATTTATACTTTTGTATTAAGTCAAAGGTTAAAAGGTACCACATATATTCAATAGAAATAGCTTTAAAACACTGAAGTTTGTAGCATATAAATGTCTCGCACAAGCTTGGGACCAATTTTAATTTTCATTTAAAAAAAACACAAATCAGAGAGGACCTTCAAGATGGCAGAGGGCTAAGACGTGGAGATCACCTTCCTCCCCACAAATACATCAAAACTATATCTGCATGTGGAACAGCTCCTACAGAACACCTACTGAACACTGGCAGAAGACCTCAGACTTCCCAAAAGGCAAGAAACTCCCCACGGGCCTGGGTAGGGCAAAAGAAAAAACAGAGACAAAAGAATAGGGACGGGACCTGCACCTCTGGGAGGGAGCTGTGAAGGAGGGAAAGTTTCCACAGACTAGGAAGCCCCTTCACTGGCGGAGATGGGGTGTGGGCAGGGGGGGAAGCTTTGGAGCCATGGAGGAGAGCACAGCAACAGGGGTGCAGAGGGCAAAGCGGAGAGATTCCCACACAGAGGATCGCTGCTGACCAGCACTCACCAGCCTGAGAGGCTTGTCTGCTCACCTGCTGGGGTGGATGGAGGCTGGGAGCTGAGGCTCCAGCTTCGGAGGTCAGATCCCAGGAGAGGACTGGGTTGGCTGCATGAACACAGCCTAAAGGGGGCTGGTGTGCCACAGCTAGCTGGCAGGGAGTCCAAGAAAAACTCTGGACCTGCCTAAGAGGCAAGAGACCATTGTTTTGAGGTGTGCAAGGAGAGGGGCTTCAGAAAACTGACTAAACGAGCTCCAGAGATGGGCGCGAGCTGTGGCTATCAGCGCAGATACCAGAGACGGGTATGGAACACTAAGGCTGCTGCTGCAGCACCAAGAATCCTGTGTGCAAGTACAGGTCACTATCCACACCTCCCCTCCAGGGAGCCTGTGCAGCCAGCCACTGCCAGGGTCCCGTGATCCAGGGACACCTTCCCCAGGAGAACACACTTCATGTCTCACACTGTTGAATGTCATGCTGGCCCCTGCCGCCACATGCTCGCCTCGCGTTCCATACCCCTCCCTTCCTCCGGCCTGATTGAGCCAGAGCCCCCTAACAGCTGCTGCTTTAACCACGTCCTGTCTGGGCAGGAACAGAAGTCTGAGGGCGACCTACGTGCAGAGGCAGGGATAAATCCAAAGCTGAACCCCAGGAGCTGTGCGAAAAAAGAAGAGAAAGGGAAATTTCTCCCAGCAGCCTCAGGAGCAGGATTAAATCTCCACAATCAACTTGATGTACCCTGAGTCTGTGGAATACCTGAATAGACAATGAATCATCCCAAAATTGAGGTGGTGGACTTTGGGAGCAACTATAGACCTGGGTTTTGTGGTATGAGACTGACTAGTTTCTGATTTTTATGTTTATCATGTTTAGTTTTTAGTGCTTGTTATCATTGGTGGATTTGTTTATTGGTTTGGTTGCCCTCTTCTCCTTTTTTTAATTACTTTTTAAACTTTAATGATATATTTCTTTAATTTTTTATTTTAATTGTTTTATTTTTTCTTTCTTTATTTTTTTTCTCCCTCTTCTTCTGAACCATGTGGCTGACAGGGTCTTGGTGCTCTGGCCGGGTGTCAGAGACCTCCCAGCCCCATGTAATATCAATCAGTGAGAGCTCTCCCAGAGATCTCCATCTCAAAGCTAAGACACACCTCCATGCAACAACCAGCAAGCTCCAGTGCTGGACAACCCATGCCAAACAACTAGAAGGACAGGAACACAAGCCCACACATTAGCAGAGAGGCTGCCTGAAATCATAACAAGTTCACAAACACCCCAAAACACACCACTGGATGCGGTCCTGCCGACCAGAAAGAAAAGTTCAAGCCTCATCCACCAGAACACAGGCACTAGTCCCCTCCACCAGAAAGCCTACACAACCCATGAAACCAACCTTAGCCACTGGAGGCAGACACCAAAAACAATGGAAACTACGAACCTGCAGCTTGCGAAAAGGAGACACCAAACGTAGTAAGTTAAGCAAACTGAGAAGACAGAGAAATACGCAGCAGATGAAGGAGCAAGGTAAAAACCCACCAGACCAAACAACTGAAGAGGAAATAGGCAGTCTACCTGAAAAAGAATTGAGAGTAATGATAGCAAAGATGATACAAAATCTTGTAGAATGGAGAAAATACAAGAAACATTTAACAAGGAACTACAAGAACTAAAGATCAAACAAACAGTGATGAACAACACAATAAATGAAATTAACAATACTCTAGAAGGAATCAATAGCAGAATACCCGAGGCAGAAGAACGGATAAGGGACCTGGAGGATAAAATAGTGAAAATAACTACTGCAGAGCAGAATAAAGAAAAAAGAATGAAAAGAATTGAGGACAGTCTCAGAGACCTTTGGGACAACATTAAATGCACCAACATCTGAATTATAGGGGTCTCAGAAGAAGAAGAGAAAAAAAAAGGGACTGTGAAAATATTTGGAGAGATTATAGTTGAAAACTTCCCTAACATGGGAAAAGAAACAGTCAATAAAGTTCAGGAAGTGCAGAGAGTCGCATACAGGATAAATCCAAGGAGAAACACACCAAGACACATATTAATCAAAGTATCAAAAATTAAATACAAAGAAAAAATACTAAAAGCAGCAAGGGAAAAGCAACAAATAACATGCAAGGGAATCCCCATAAGGTTAACAGCTGATCTTTCAGCAGAAACTCTGCAAGCCAGAAGGGTGTGGCAGGACATATTTAAAGTGTTGAAAGGGAAAAACCTACAACCAAGATTACTCTACCCAGCAAGGATCTCATTCAGATTTGACGGAGAAATTAAAACCTTTACAGACAAGCAAAAGCTAAGAGAACTCAGCACCACCAAACCGGCTTTACAACAAATGCTAAAGGAAATTCTCTAGGCAGGAAACACAAGAGAAGGAAAAGACCTACAATAACAAACCCAAAACAATTAAGAAAATGGGAATTGGCACATACATATCAATAATTACCTTAAATGTAAATGGATTAAATGCTCCAACCAAAAGACACGGACGGGCTGAATGGATACAAAAACAAGACCTGTATATATGCTGTCTACAAGAGACCCACTTCAGACCTAGGGACACATACAGGCTGAAAGTGAGGGGATGGAAAAAGATACTCCATGCAAATGGATATCAAAACAAAGCTGAAGTAGCAATTTTCATATCAGATATAATAGACTTTAAAATAAAGACTATTACAAGAGACAAAGAAGGACACTACATAATGATCAAGGGATCAATCCAAGAAGAAGACATAACAATTGTAAATATTTATGCACCCAACATAGGAGCACCTCAATACATAAGGCAAATGCTAACAGCCATAAACGGGGAAATCGACAGTAACACAATCATAGTATGGGACTTTAACACCCCACTTTCACCAATGGACAGATCATCCAAAATGAGAATAAATAAGGAAGCACAAGCTTTAAATGATACATTAAACAAGATGGATTTTACTGATATTTATAGGACATGCCATCCAAAAACAACAGAATACACTTTCTTCTCAAGTGCTCATGGAATATTCTTCAGGAGAGATCATATCTTGGGTCACAAATCAAGCCTTGGTAAATCTAAGACAACTGAAATCGTATCAAGTATCTTTTCCGACCACAACGCTATGAAACTACATATCAATTACAAGAAAATATCTGTAAAAAATACAAACACATGGAGGCTAAACAATACGCTACTATATAACGAAGAGATCAGTGAAGAAATCAAAGAGGAAATCAAAAAATACTTAGAAACAAATGACAATGAAAACACAATGACCCAAAACCTATGGGATGCAGCAAAAGCAGTTCTAAGAGGGAGTTTTATAGCAATACAATCCTACCTCAAGAAACAAGAAAAATCACAAATAAACAACCTAGCTTTACACCTAAAGCAATTAGACAAAGAAGGACAAAAAAACCCCAAAGTTAGCAGAAGGAAAGAAATCATAAAGACCAGATCTGAAATAAGTGAAAAAGAAATGAAGGAAACAATAACAAAGATCAATAAAACTAAAAGCTGGTTCGTTGAGAGATAAAACAAAACTGATAAACCATTAGCCAGACTCATCAAGAAAAAAAGGGAGAAGACTCAAATCAACAGAATTAGAAATGAAAAAGGAGAAGTAGCAACTGACACTGCAGAAATACAAAGGATCATGAGAGATTACTACAAGCAACTATATGCCAATAAAGTTGACAACCTGGAAGAAATGGTCAAATTCTTAGAAAAGCATAACCTCCCGAGACTGAACCAGGAAGAAACAGAAAATATAAACAGACCAATCACAAGTACTGAAATTGAGACTGCGATTTAAAATCTTCCAGCAAACAAAAGCCCAGGGCCAGATGGCTTCAGAGGCGAATTCTATCAAACATTTAGAGAAGAGCTAACACCTATCCTTCTCAAACTCTTCCAAAATATAGCAGAGGGAGGAACACTCCCAAACTCATTCTACGAGGCCACCATCACCCTGATACCAAAACCAGACAAAGATATCACTAACAAAGCAAACTACAGGCCAATATCACTGATGAACACAGATGCAAATATCTGCAACAAAATACTAGCAAAGAGAATACAACAGCACATTAAAAGGATCATACACCATGATCATGTGGGGTTTATCCCCGGAAAGCAAGGATTCTTCAATATACGCAAATCAATCAATGTGATATATCATATTAACTAACTGAAGGATAAAAACCATATGATCATTTCAATAGGTGCAGGAAAAGCTTTCAGCAAAATTCAACACCCATTTATGATAAAAACCCTCCAGAAAGTAGGCATAATGGGAACTTACCTCAACATAATAAAGGCTATATATGACAAACCCACAGCCACCATTGTTCTCAATGGTGAAAAACTGAAACCATTTCCACTAAGATCAGGAACAACACAAGGTTGTCTACTCTTACCACTATTATTCAACATAGTTTTGGAAGTTTTAGCCACAGCAATCAGAGAAGGAAAAGAAATAAAAGGAATCCAAATTGGAAAAGAAGAAGTAAAACTGTCCCTGTTTGCAGATTACATGATATTATACATAGAGAATCCGAAAGATACCACCAGAAAACTACAAGAGCTAGTCAGTGAATTTGGTAAAGTAGCAGGATACAAAATTAATGCACAGAAATCTCTTGCATTCCTATACACTAATGATGAAAAATCTGAAAGAGAAATTAAGGAAACACTCCCATTTAACACTGCAACAAAAAGAATAAAATACCTAGGAATAAACCTACCTAAGGAGACAAAAGACCTGTATGCAGAAAACTATATGACTGATGAAAGAAATTAAAGATGATACAAACAGATGGAGAGATATACCATGTTCTTGGATTGGAGGAATCAACATTGTGAAAATGAATACTACCCAAAGCAATCTACAGATTCAATGCAATCCCTATCAAACTACCATTGGCATTCTTCACAGAACTAGAACAAAAAATTTCAAAATTTGTGTGGAAACACAGAAGACCCCAAATAGCTAAAGCAATCTTGAGAAAGAAAAATGGAGCTGGAGGAATCAGGCTTCCTGAGTTCAGACTATACTACAAAGCTACAGTAATCAAGACAGTATGGTACTGGCACAAAACCAGAAAGATAGATCAATGGAACAGGATAGAAAGCCCAGAGAGAAACCCATGCACATATGGTCACCTTACCTTTGATAAAGGAAGGAAGAATATACAGTGGGGAAATGACAGCCTCTTCAATAAGTGGTGCTGGGAAAACTGGACAGCTACATGTAAAAGAATGAAATTAGAACACTCCCTAACACCATACACAAAAACAAACTTAAAATGGATTAAAGCCCTAACTGTAAGGCCAGACACTATACAACTCTTAGAGGAAAACACAGGCAGAACACTCTATGACATAAATCACAGCAAGATCCTTCTGACCCACCTCCTAGAAAAATGGAAATAAAAACCAAAAAAAAAAAAAAAAACAAATGGGACCTAATGAAACTTAAAAGCTTTTGCACAGCAAAGGAAACCATAAACAAGACGAAAAGACAACCCTCAGAATGGGAGAAAATATCTGCAAATGAGTCAATGGACAAAGCATTAATCTCCAAAATACACAAGCAGCTCATGCAGCTCAATATCCAAAAAACAAACAACCCAATCCAAAAATGGTCAAAAGACCTAAATAGACATTTCTCCAAAGAACATATACAGATTGCCAACAAACACATGAAAGAATGCTCAACACCACTAATCATTAGAGAAATGCAAATCAAAACTACAATGAGGTATCACCTCACACCAGTCAGAGTGGCCATCATGAAAAAATCTACAAACAATAAATGCTGGAGAGGGTGTGGAGAAAAGGGAACCCTCTTGCACTGTTGGTGGGAATTTTAATTGATACAGCCACTATGGAGACCAGTATGGAGGTTCCTTAAAAAACTAAATATAGAACTACCATATGAACCAGCAATCCCACTACTGGGCATATACCCTGAGAAAACCATAATTCAAAAGAGTCATGTACCACAATGTTCATTGCAGCACTATTTACAGTAGCCAGGACATGGAAGCAACCTAAGTGTCCATCGATAGATGAATGGATAAAGAAGACGTTGCACATATATACAATGGAATATTACTCAGCCATAAAAGGAAACGAAATTGAGTTATTTGTAGTGAGGTGGATGGACCTAGAGTCTGTCATAGGGAGTGATGTAAGTCAGAAGGAGAAAACATATACTGTATGCTAACACATATTTATGGAATCCATAAAAAGAAAATCTTTCTGAAGCACCTGGGGGCAGGACAGGAATAAAGACGCAGACATAGAGAATGGACTTGCGGACATGGGGAGGGGGAAGGGTAAGCTGTGACAAATTGAGAGAGTGGCATTGACATATACACACTACCAAATGTAAAACAGATGGCTAGTGCGAAGCAACCGCATAGCACAGGGAGACCAGCTCGGTGCTTTGTGACCACTAGAGGGGTGGGAGAGAGAGGGTAGTTGGGAGATGCAAGAGGGAAGAGATATTAGGATATATGTATAAGTATAGCTGATTCACTTTGTTATACAGTAGAAACTAACACAACAATGTAAAGCAATTATATTCCAATAAAGATGTTAAAAAAAAAAAAAAAACCCAAATCACCATCATCGGGACACAAGCATTTCCCGGAAGGATACTTCAAAATTATAAAATTGTGACTGGTTCTACTTATTTCAGTATGGATAATTGCATACATATTCATATATTTTAAAGTCCTTTTTTTTTCTATGTCATGTGACTCATCATTTACATAAAGGTGTCTTTTAAATTAAAGCCATCTGTGGGAAGGGCAGGGAATTTGGTATTCTGCTCATTGTTTGAAGGTCTTCTTATTTGTCTTTTCCTGTATCTCACTTTACTCATTTACAACATTACATTTTCAGGATAAAAACTATAGCATGGTTAGTCCTCTTTCCATTGAATTCGTATCTTTCTGGTGACTAAAATTTAAAGAAATGTTATAAATTGGCTTCAAGTATAGTTCCTGTCTGATAACATAGTTTGGAAAATATTTTAATTTCATTTTAACTATTTCCTCTCTGCTGTATGAATAGCACCCCCTTTGCTCTGGGAACAAATACTTTTTTCATCATATTTTTCTTTAATAAGAGGAATTTACTTTTAGATTCAAGACCAGGTTTTCAGTTTGAGAAAAAAAACTCATTGTATTTTTAATTAATGAGACGGTGGTGCTGTGAACTCCACTAGTACTTTCTTTAATTTAAAGGCAACCTGTATATTGAATAACAGATGAAAAGTAGTTGGAGAAATAAAAGGAGCAAATTATGGTATGAGACATCTGTTTTTGCTCCCCAATACTCTGCAAGCTGACCATAGAACATAAACCAAGAATATCAAACAACCTGCAGGAGAAATGAAGAGAAATCAGATTTAAGGCCTCATGGAAGATTAGCTGGTACATATAATCTATATCTTGCTAAAAACACATAGAACATGCTCACTAAAATATAACATATACAATTTTAAATATATAGCCGGATACAAAAGACAGAAATGTGCCCTGGTGGTGGAAAGGAAGAAAGATATCACAGCCAGCCCATGGTGACTTCAGAACATGTGAAGTCTCTAAGAATGGGAGATAGTACTAACACCCATGCATGGTCTGCAGAAGCAGACTGGGCTTTCACTCGCTAAGACATCAGCAACAAGCTGGTGGATTTGAAGTGTTTCCTCCTGCCCCCACCCCCAGTAGTAGGAGTATGACACTTGTGAAAATAAACTATTTAAAATGGAGTCAGGAAGTTCTCACACTTGTATCACTCACTGCAGCTTACTGACCCTAGCAGAAAGAAAGATTTCCTTCTGATCCATCAACAAGTCGCCCACCAACTGCAACCAACAAGAACCACCACAGCCCTCCTGATTTCCTCCAAAAACCTCATAAAAGCTGACTTTCCCATTGTCTCCTCGGACCTGCCTATGGTTCATCATAGTTTGCACGTCCCAAATTGTAATTCCTCTGCTATTCCCAAAATAAACTAATTTTGCTGGTGAAATAAATGGGTCTTTTGCTTTTTTAAGGTCAACAAACTGAATTTGTACCAATTTTATTTGGTTTAAGTGGACTGAAAATATGGTTGAGTGTTTCAGGCCTTGTTTAGATGATTATCTCATTTATAGTTGATATTTTTTCAGTGTTTACTTTAAACTTTGAAATAAAATGTACTTGCATGCTCTGAATCATTTTATATTACTGTTATGGATTGAATTGTACCCCTTCCCCCCAAATTAATATGTTGAAGCCCTAACCCCGAATACTTCTGAATATTACTATATTTGGAGATAGGGTCTTTAAAGAGGTAATTAAGTTAAAATGAGGACCCAAGGATGGGTCCTAATTCAATCTGATTGGTGTCTATATGGAGAGGAAATTTGGGCATGCATAGGGACACAGGAATGCACATACAGAGAAAACACCGTATGAAGACATAGCACGATGGTGGCCATCTGCAAGCCAAGGAGAGAAGGTCTCAGAAGAAACAAAACCTGCCCCCACCACCTTGGTATTGGGTTTCTAACCTCCAGAACAGTAAAAAGTTTCTGTTGTTTAAGCCACCCAGTCTGTGGTATTTTGTTATGAAAGCTCTAGCCAACTAACATAATTATCTATATGAAATTGGAGAAAAGTTTCGTACTAAAACCATGAGTAGATGACTTGACTTTTAAATTTGTTTATGGTGTTTTCTTACACTGAGGAATTTATCATTTTAATGAATCTTCACTTTATATCATTCTTTTACTGTGGCCAAATGTCTCTCTCTCTTTGTTTATTCTTTTCCTTTAGAGTTTAAACTTTCTGCTCTTTTAAGAGTTCTTCCCTATTCGAAAGTTGTAAAGAACAGTGTATACTCCGGGTAGACTCAGTTTCTGGCCTTGAGAAAAGCCTTGCCCTAACTGAAACTCCTCTTATCAAAACTTAGAAAAAAAAAAAAATTTCACAAAGAAAAGAATTTTCCACAATTGACTAGTTGGTTCAAGTCTATGATACCTGAATTTTTATAAACTGCTTTACAGAATATTTGTACATTTCTCATGTGATGTGAACACCTCAAGCAGTAAATGAAAACCGTGGCGATCTGACTCCTTATATAGGATGAGAAACTAAATAATACCACGTAAGGTTCTGGAAATTGTATGTGTATAACCTCACCGTAACTATGATATATATAGCTTGTATATTTCCAATTGATCAATGGAGATTCTTGTTATTTTTAACATCTTTATTGGAGTATAATTGATTTACAATGGTGTGCTAGTTTCTGTTGTATAACAAAGTAAATCAGCTATATGTGTACATATATCCCCATATCTCCTCCCTCTTGCATCTTGTTCCCACCCTTCTAAGTGGTCACAAAGCACCGAGCTGATCTCCCTGTGCTATGCGGCTGCTTCCCACTAGCTGTCTATTTTACATTTGGTAGTATATATAAGTCCATGCCACTCTCTCACTTCGTCCCAGCCTACCCTTCCCCCTCCCCGTGTCCTCAAGTCCATTCTCTACGTCTGCGTCTTTATTCCTGTCCTGCCCCTAGGTTCTTCAGAACCTTTTTTTTTCTTTCTAGATTCCACATATATGTGTTAGCACACGGTATTTGTTTATCTCTTTCTTTCTGACTTACTTCACTCTGTATGACAGACTCTAGGTCCATCCACCTCACCACAAATAACTCGATTTCGTTTCTTTTTATGGCTAATATTCCATTGTATATATGTGCCACATCTTCTTTACCCATTCATCCGATGACGGACACCTAGGTTGCTTCCATGTCCTGGTGATTGTACATAGTGCTGCAATGAACATTGTGGTACATGACTCTTTTTGAATTATGGTTTTCTCAGGGTATACGCCCAGTAGTGGGATTGCTGGTTCATATGGTAGTTCTATATTTAGTTTTCTAAGGAACCTCCATACTGTTCTCCATAGTGGCTGTATCAATTTACATTCCCACCAACAGTGCAAGAGGGTTCCCTTTTCTCCACACCCTCTCCAGCATTTATTGTTTGTAGATTTTTTCATGATGGCCACTCTGACTGGTGTGAGGTGATACCCCATTGTGGTTTTGATTTGCATTTTCTAATGATTAGTGACGTTGAGCCTCCTTTCATGTGTCTGTTGGCAATCTGTATATCTTCTTTGGAGAAATGTCTATTTAGGTCTTCTGACCACTTTTGGATTGGGTCGTTGGTTTTTTGGATATTGAGCTGCATGAGCTGCTTGTGTATTTTGGAGATTAATGCTTTGTCCATTGACTCATTTGCAGATCTTTTCTCCCATTCTGAGGGTCTTAGCACCTTTCCTCTGCATTTACTGCCCAAAGAAGAAGTTGCATTGATAAAAATTAATCTTTTACCTCCGCTTCTCAGGTGTGCCAGGAAAGTCTCCAAAATGTGTTTCTTCACTTTGTATTTTATGAGCAAAATAGGAAGATTGATTAGCTTGTTTCCTCATCTCTACTCTGCCTACTCAGAAATCTTCCTTCCACTGAAGATCAGAACTTAATATTTCTGATCCTTAAAGGTGAGGAAATAGAAATCTATTGCAGTGAAGCATTCGATCGTTCTTGATTTAAGTTGTATAAAACCATAGCACTAAAGTGGTATAATAAGAAATATTCATCAAAAGTAATTAACCTGGAACTTTTAGAGTTTATATAAACTCTTTTTTAATTAATAACCACAGCTATAAATACATAGGGCTTCAACAAATAAAAAGATAATAGTAGCTAGTATCTATTGAGAATTTGTTATGCCAGGTACTGTATTAGCCAAATGATATACATTATTTCAATTATTCCTAGTTATAATAGCACTTAAACAAAAATAGTGAGCGATCATTTAGTTATTATACTGTTCCAAGTGTTGTGCTAAGTATATGTCACATATTTTTTATTAAAGTACGTATTTTAAGATAAGTAGATGAAAAGAGTAAAAGAAAATCATTTGATTTTACATGAAAGGAGTAAAAGAAAATCTGTTTGAATATTTCCAAGGTAATTTTAATAATACAAACCGTAACAAAATAAATACTACAATTTTTGTAATTCAATTTCATTGAACTCCTTATCTAATTAAAAAAGGATTTGCCACATACTGTCTTTACGTTTTACTGTTTAGAACTATCCCTAAAATTAACTTATAAGGTTTATTGGGCAGACTCATTTGGGGAACTGGATACTTGGATTTTTGAGACGAGCCAATGGGAGAGCTGTAACTCTCTGCTTGTATTTCTCATCGGTGGTCCTGCTTTCACCTTTCTAGCTTGAGAGCTTTGGAAGCCCAGCTGGGGCAGTGCCCCTTCACAGAGATTCAGGGCTAGCCTGGTGACTGAAGGCCTAAAGTTTGGAATTCTCTTGGAGAAGTGCTGTTGGGATGGCTGGGATGCCCAGGTAATGGTTCCTGCCACTTCATCAACAAGCTGTGACAAAAAGTGGAGAGCATTGTGCCTTCTACCTGGGTACTGTGAATTTTGCTGACACAAAGGATGCCCTCTACCTGGTGTTGGACAGACCCTCGGAACTTCGCATCTTTCCTGCATTAACCTGCGTGAGCAGCTGTCAACCTCCTAGGGGTGAGGGGAGGGGACTGCCAAAAACTTGCGGGCCAAAATCAATTAGGCGGCCTTTACCTGGTCTTATCAGAAGGACTCCAATAAAATATTTTAAAGCAAATAAAAAATAGATTGGTGTCAGTGAGAACAAGATGGTACAGAAAGGTTTAGGGACATGAAAGGTTAACCACCAGAGAACGAGCATCACAGTTGACATCTAGCTGTACGTCTTTTCAGTGACATACAAAAAGAGATTTGCCACATATTGACACCGATGTTAAGGATTTCTACATCGACTGTCATAGTATTCTAATATTTGAGGTTTTTATGATACCATTAATAGAGACATCCAATTTGCCTTTTGATCAATTGGTGAAAACATAGGTTGTCCAGATATATTTTAAAAGAACATACTCCTGGTGGTCGCCAGGGGCAGGCAATGAGGAAATGAAGAGTGACTCTTCAATGGGTATAGAGTTTCAGTTTTAGAAGAAGAAAAGAGTTCGTGAGGATGGATGGTGGTGATGGTTGCTCAATGTCATGAATGTGTTTATTACCACTGAACTGTATGCTTAAACGTGGTAAAGATGGGGAAGGGGATAAATTGGAAGATTAGGACTGACATATACATGCTACTATACATAAGATAGATAACTAACAAGGAGCTATTGTATAGCACAGGGAATTCCACTCAATACTCTGTAATGGCCTATATGGGAAAAGAATCTAAAAAAATAGTGTGGTTATATGTATAGCTGATTCACTTTGCTGTATACCTGAAAGTAACACAACATTGTAAATCAACTATGCCCCAACAAAAAGTTTTTTTTTAAAATGGGAAAAAAATAAAATAAAAATAAAATAAAAGATTTATTGGACAACAAATTCTAACTGAAATCTTGGCACAATTCTGTTTGGGGCTTTAGATTTTGAATATCAGTTTTTTAAATGGATAGATTTTACAGAAAGCAAGTATTTAAACATACATATAAGTTTATGTGTATTCTTTTTTACTCTTTTTTGTGTTTCCAGTTTCAGTAACTCAGGCACACACACATCCTTATTCATCCGCATTTCATGTTATGTATTGCACACCCATATAAATGCAATATAGAAACAAAAGTCCATATAGATCTGTAAGATTAATTACATGGATACTCTAATAAGTGTCCTTTAGTCCGGAAATAGATTTTATCATCTCACTGCTCAGAAGTGAATTTACCTGATAAATTACAATAAACTTCAGAAGTGAGACTTTAAATTTATATGCATCCATGTTTTTCATTTCTCGAGCTAAATTTCAGGTGCTTTTTGAAAATAAGTCTTAATCAAAACGAATAGCCAAACTTAGATTTTACAGTGCATCGTATGAAATCCAATATGAATGAATCCCTTAAGAAGCTTTTTTTACTTTAACTCAGTAAAAGAGTAAACTTAGACACTATGAAATGTGCACCAACTTCTGAATCCTAATGTGCAGCAGTATCTCATGATAAAACTCTTCCTTGAAGAACATCTACATTTTAAAAACACTAAAACTAAGAATTTACCCATATTTTATTTTTTAGTAAACTCAGTCATGTTATGGAAATGGAAGAAAGACAAAAAATATTTAGCCATGAGAAGAGCAATATGTACAATTAGTTTTTAATCATGGAAGTATGGGGTCTGTATTAAAAGATTTAAAATCGGTGTCAGAAGATTTGGAATCAGGGTCTGAAAAATATTCCAAATGCAAGCGTCTTAGATCGTTTGTTTTTATCCCTTCATTTCAATAATTAAAAATTAGCTTAAACTCATTCATGTTGTTGAGTAATGGAAAAGCCATGTTGAGACCCCTTTCATTGTGTGGCTTCCATTAAAGTTACAGAAAGAACTATACATAGTGGATTTCATGAGGCTGGTAAGAAAAGGTGTGAGAGTTGGTAGAAGTTCTTTGAAGACAAGGAAAGGCCAATTTAGATGCAGAGAAATCCCTACCCCTAGTTTTTTGTCCATTTGGCTCCTTTCACCAAGACAAAGAAAAATTCTACATAGCAAATGTACTGGATACCTAAAATTAACTTGTGTCATGATGAAATATGGAGAAGTCTAAAAGGATCACATTGTTTTTCAGATCTTCAGTATGACAACTATTCTTGGAATTGAATAGAGAGTTTGGACCACATCCCTTGCTTTTAATCATTAACTAAGTCATTTAAACTGAGGTTGTATTAAGCTTTCAGTGTTCTAAAATTGAATTATTTCAAAAAGCAACATTGCACTTTCTGACTGCCATTTGAATGATTCCCTTTATCTTGTTAAGTGTAAGCAGAATCTTCGGACAATAGGGCATTAAAGGAAAGAGTCTGGGGATAGTTAAGAGAAATCTCATAACGTATCTTAAATTTAAATACAAATAAAGGTTTAAAGTGTAGGAGAACAAAAACAGTCAAAAAAAAAGCCATGATATGTTTATCAGCTCAAAATGTCTTGAACTAACATTATATATAATGGGGTATCTGTTTTGGCATAAACAAATATTGGTGTCAAAAGAAGCAATAGCACATCCACTAGTTACAACCCATGCTCTTGAGGAAAGAACTACAATTTGAAATGCATCATGTAGGTGACATGATTCATTCACCTAGAGGAGAAATAATCATTTATTCTGCAAATGAATATTAACACTAGGAGTGCTGCATCTGAGCAAATAATAATTATTATATTTATTAAGTAATTATGATGTAGCAGACACTGTCGTAACACTTTATCTCAATAATTTGTCTCACAATAATCCTGTGAGTTACAAACAGTGTGCCCATTTATAGATGAGAAAAAGGAGGCAAAAAGAGATAAAATTACTTGCCCAAGATTGGGCAGCTAATTTATACAGCCAGAATTTCAAGTGAAGAAATCCATTTTCAATATTTATAATCTTACTCGGGTCTCTATGTTCCCTTAATCTGAATCCTGGTCCTGGCTGCTGAAGTAGCAGACTGATTCCAATAACCCCACTTGGACAATAGACTTTGAAACCTGCTTCCCACCCATAGCCATCGAACCTTGCCAGACAGCTCTGCCAAAGTTTGTTCTGCTTCCCTAAAACCAATGACCTGTACTCCTCTGCCAGGATTACTGTCAGTGGCAAGCCTACTGGCTCCAGCTGAGCTTATGTCTCCGCTGTCACCCAACCACTCAGATGGCAGAATCCAGAACTTTCTTCAACCCGTTCTACTGGAGAAGTCCTGGGCTATGAAGGTCCTGGCTAGTTCGGTAGAAGTCTTGCATCACTGAACACATCCTGGGAAGGTGGGGTGGCTAGGACAGGACGGACCATTTCGCCTAGAGATTCTCCGAGAGACACCTGGTGTTGCTCTGCCTTGGCCAGTGACTTTCACGACAGACAGATGCTCTGATAAAATATCCAACTAATGCAACACAGGGATTCCCTCCCTTACCCTGGACACGAGTGAACAGCACAGCAGTTTAGTTGGATATTAACACTTACAGGAATGACCTTGCAGAAATAGAGACTGCACTTCTAATGGTTGGAATGTGGGAATTTGAAGACTTAACTCTGGGAAACAAGGTATTTCACTTATAAACAGATAAGAAGGACTATTTATTGACTTAATCGCCAAATAGCAAATGATAGACCAGTACAATAGCCCTTACTGAGAGGAACGGATATTTTATTTTTTTAATTAATTAATTTATTTATTTATTTTGGCTGCATTGGGTTTTCGTTGCTGCCTGTGGGCTTTTCTCTAGTTGTGGCGAGCGGGGGCTACTCTTCGTTGTGGTGCGCGGGCTTCCCATTGTGGTGGCTTCTCTTGTTGTGGGCCACGGGCTCTAGGCACAAGGGCTTCAGTAGTTGTGGCACGGGGGCTCAGTAGTTGTGGCTCACGGGCTTAATTGCTTCGTGGCATGTGGGATCTTCCCGGACCAGGGTTCGAACCCGTGTTCCCTGCATTGGCAGGCGGATTCTTAACCACTGCACCACCAGGGAAGTCCCAAGCAGAGGATATTTTATATATTATAACTAAAAATAAGAGATGATCACAGATACCAGTGATGCACAAGCCAAGTGACTTCTCATTTAATTGAATAAAGCAAATCAGGTCAATGAAAATACAGGTATGACATTTAAGATTTGAGCTTTGTTGATTTTGCCAACATTTACATTTACATTCTACTGAAGATTTGTTGGCTCCACCGCCCGGCTTAGCTACTGAACCTGTGTCAGCCAGAAGGATGGGAAAAATGAATCAAATAAATGAAACAGTGTAGACAGTGTTCAAATGAGTATCTAACTCTTCCTCCTTGCAAAATGCTGAGTTACACAAATGACAAGACAGAAATCACCTGACTCGGCTGAAAGAGAAGTAGGGTGGTATAAAGCATTTTAGAAATCTTCTAGCCATATTTTCTTTAGTCAGATTTCAGCACTTGAAAGGATAATTTCATGTTATCTGAAAATTCACTTACGTAGAATATCTTTTTTCTTAAATATGATATACATATTCACTATTACTCCATGATATCTTAACTCTTTGTGGTTTTAATCTTAATATACATAATTCTGGATGGGTTATTTAACATTTACCCCAATCTCAAAGTGTGTGTTTTCCTGTCCTACTTTTGAAGAGTAAATAACTTTGCTTTCCAAAGAGCAGAGGGGAAGGTAGCTGTAGAGGTCATTACTAAATAGACCAGGGTAAGCCAAAATTACAGCAAAATAAATGTACAAACATTGTTCAAATCTCTTTAGATGAGTTAACAAGATCTTTGAGTGTATCTCCAAGGATGCTACAAAGCACAAATTACAGAAAAAAATTATCTAAATATTTTCACTTCAAAGTTCCCAAACTTTTGTTATTTAAAATAATCAGCAAAAGAGTAATCGCACATATGAATGTGGTATCTATTATATCCATACTTATAGACAAATATTTCCATACCTATAGACAAATATTTACACATTTGCAATATGTATAAATATTTATCTGTACTTAAAATTCATATGTTTTTCACCACCCATAGAAATTCAGGCATTCCAACTAAAACCTGTAAACAACCGAAAAGTAATGTAAGTATAATAATAAGTTGGGTTTAGGAGACATTTTAGGCCCCAGGACTGTTATGTGATATGTTAGCTTCACATATTACCTTCAACAGGTTTTAGGTTCAAAGTTAGTAGAAGTTATGACTTGTTGAAACTATGTGGTAATCTCTGATGTTATAAAATTTTACTTAGAACATTATTTTTAATAATTTTAGTTTTTTTCTGTGTATTTTTCTTTCATTTCCTATGAACTAAAGTAGAGTCAACTTAATTTGGATGGTAAATTACTACAATTTATTCTATTATATTGAGGTGATGAAGAATAGTTTTTTCTATACCTTTTAAAATATGAATTTAGTGTATATGATTACCCTAAATCCAAAAGAAAAAGAAAAAAAATATGTTGATTATATCTCATTAATTCCTAAAGGACATAATTTTGATTATTATACATTTCATCATGAAAAAAATAGTCACAAAACACATTACATATGCTACATATGCTGTATATCATAATTTTAAATGCATATCAGTGAAAAGTTATGAAAACATGATATTATAGACAAGGAAATTACAGTTAAAGAAAACTAGTAAGTAATAAACTTTCATCTCCTAAAGAGTTTTCCATTTTTTATGGAACAGTGTAATGTTAAAAAAAATGTGGGTTCGGGACCTAGATAATCTAAGTTCAATTCTTAGCTCTATTACTAATTATCTGATGGATGTGTGGCTTCTCTAAGATACTTGCTTTACTTGTAAAATAGGCGTGATAAGACTCACTTTCATGAACATCATAAAGTACATTGTGTGTGACTGGGTCTATCTTTGTTTCTGCCTGTTGTCATGGTGTCCTGTCTGATTTAGCATATTTGAACCAGGTTTTTAAACAAAGGATTATTGGTAATAATTGCAATAAAACAATCTAGAATGGTTTGCATCTCCTATGAACAAATGAACTTTGTACTTCCAGGTTCTACATGGGCTTGTCTAGTAGCCCGTGAGACAAACGTATCAGGAAGAGTTCTCACCTTAACACATGGCTGAATGTGAATGAGGACCCATGCTAACCCACATCTCCTTTTCCTGACCCTTTCTAAATGCTCTGGTCTTTAAAGGACAGCATGGAGGACACATGCTGATAAAACAAAATACACTCGGATAGGTACTCTCTCTGTCTACAATGATGGTGAGCAGATATCTGATGCTCCTACAGACAGATCCTGCAACCCACGCAACAACTTCAGGTAAATTAAGCAGCCAAGGTGCTCACTGGAGTAGTCAGTGGGCAAAGTGTGAAATTTGTACGTGTTGTATTGCTTGGTTCCACTTTTTAAAAATTATAATAAGCCATTTGCCATTTAATAAGTTAAGCATGTGCATGTCCAGTGAAAAATTAAGTATTAAATTTCTATTTATTAAGCAAGGTGGTGATGAATAAAAAACTTGCACAAAATATTTGTCCAGTATATGCCATGGGTTTGATAATAATGTAACATGGAAAATTGAAATTAAGCATTTGTGGAAGAGCCATTAACATCGACTTAAAAGTTACTGGCTATTTTTAAGAAGATTATGCCCCAAGACTACATTTAAAATGTGCATCCACAAAAGACGTATTTATATATTGCTTTGTGAGTGAGTCTGTATTTTACTAAATAAATACTTCTAAATTAAATGCACTGTTTTTTATTTCATGATTTCTGATACACGTACAAATGCTGAAGCAATGGTAGTTAATTATAGACTCTATAATAGAAAAAGATCATCTCACTCAAATGTGCAAATGCAGAGTCAACACTTGCATGATGCTTAGAGCAAATGTCTCCTTAGATGTTATGCCCTAAAGCACCTCATTTGCCTCACACAAGTCTCAGCTCTGGTGGCTATATACTTCAAAAAAAAAAAAAAATTGCTAATTCCAATAAGATTTCAATATTTTCACTCGGGGCATGGTACCAAAGAAAAAATTTAAAAATTCAATCTGTCATGGCAAACGTACCTAATATTATTTTAAATATTCTGCCATTCAAAGTAAAAGCCATTGCTACTTTCATAAATGTTTTAATATATAAACTGAGCTACTGACTACATTTTTAATGGTTACAAAGTTGATGTTCAAACTAATGTTGAGTACAAAAAATTAAAAACTTAAAACTTGATCATGACAGAGCAACGAACTTCCTCTCTTTGCTTCTATAGGACATATTTTAAAATATGTCTTTGAAGGACTGTTTATCTTTTAAAAAGATGACAGGAGAAAAAAATTTAGCAAGTAGCACAGGAAAACATATATATTTATTATTTGTTGCTGTTTAAAAATTGCTGCAAAACTTAGGATAAAACAATAGATATGTATTACCTCACAATTTCTTTGGGTGGGGAATTTAAGCACAGATTAACTGGGTCCTCTTACATGCTCTAATCAAAACACACAGTCTCATTTTCAGTCTGAACTGGGTATGGATCTACTTCTAAAGCTTTTTAGCACAACTGAGTTTCTCAAGGGATATTGGACTGAGGGCCCCAGTTTCCACCTGCTTTTAGCTAAAGGCTGCCATCAATCCCTTACTACATGAGCCCCCTACAGCAAGGCAGCTTGCCTCGTTAATGCATGAAAGCCAAATAGGCAGTAGAGAGCGTCTGCTAGCAAGTGTAAGCCACAGTCTTATGTAACCTAACCATGAAAATTACATTTCAAAACGTTTGCCATAGTTTATTGGTTAGAAACAAGTCCCAACGCAGTCCACATTCACAAGGAGAGGATTCCACAAAAGGTGTGTTTCAGGAGGTGGGAATGATTGAGAGACACCTTAGTGTCTGCCTGCTATAACTTAAGCACATTCTATTTAAGGATCTGCTTAAGTAATGAAAAACAGAAAAGAAAGAAACAAGGAATTAAAAAAAAAAATTAAAGGCCAGGAGAAAGAGAATTGGGGGAGAATAGAAAAATAAGATGAAAAGAATAAAGGCAAAGGAGAAAAACGGGAAAGGAGAAATGATAAACGAAATGAATGGAAGGAAGTACAATTAAAGCTAAACAGAGAAAAAAATGGTTCATTAAATTTTAAGTCTACTATTGAGGCTGAAATAGCATGCATTGAGAAATATCTTACAAGGTCATGGAATAAAGCCACCAAAATATCAATTAGTCCTCACTCAAAATGGGAGAGGGGAGAGGCAGTGGAGAATATTTTATAAGTGGATAAATATTTCTCTACTTGAATAATAATGGAGAAAAGGATACGTATTTTATACCTCTCACGACCTCTCATGACCATTGTTTTAAAAATTGAAAAAATAAATTATTTTTCCTGGAAAAAAATCTTTGGTCATGGTTACATGAATAATAGCTTTTACCAAAATTTATAAAATAAGTGAAGATTTGCAAGTGGTATATATTTGTGCTCTGTTCCTAACTCAACGTCAGAATTCCATGTGCATGAATAGCTACATTGTAGGAAGGCTATACATGCATATTCTCAATATTTTAATTACACAATTCTTTGCAAGTAATTGATGAATTCAGTGAAGCTTTGGAAAAGATATGCTGAGCCTTATTCCTTAATGTTAAAGGATGAAAATCAAAAACGATTTCAGAGTATTATGAGAATTAACAATAAAACTACTTAGAAGTTTGTTGAACACTTAAGTGATGCCCACTAAACATCTGTTGAGTGAATAAAGTAGTATTATATGGAGTTATATAAACCCCATATCAAACTGAATTAGAGGGAAAATTTTGTTTTTTAAAATCTCAATCTTAGAATCAAAGTCGATTTTCAGTTGTGAAAAACCTTTATTCTTTTAATTTGTTGTTTTTTTCTTTTGCTATAGCTGAAAACTTCGGAAAGGGTATTAAAAGATTGTCAGGTCCTTCATGTATTCACTAATTACTGGTTGATGTATGAGGCTGCCTTCTGAGGACAAAGCAAAGGAGAAAAAGGAAGCGCTGTCTCATGGAGATGACATTGTGTACATGCGTAGGCATGCATGGGATAAACGCATTACACACTCGGAATTATCTTTATACATTTATCTTTACCTTTATAATTTGAATTATCAATTATTATGTAACATCAATAAGCAGCTTTGGGCTTCCCTGGTGGCGCAGTGGTTGAGAGTCCGCCTGCCAATGCAGGGGACACGGGTTCGTGCCCTGGTCTGGGAGGATCCCACATGCCGCAGAGCAGCTAGGCCCGTGGGCCACAACTACTGAGCCTGCGCGTCTGGAGCCTGTGCTCCGCAACAAGAGAGGCCGCGACGGTGAGAGGCCCGCGCACCGCGATGAAGAGTGGCCCCCGCTTGCCGCAACTGGAGAAAGCCCTCGCACAGAAACGAAGGCCCAACACACCCAAAAATAAATAAAAATAAATAAATTTTAAAAAAAAAGCAGCTTTATACCATTTTGGCAATATAAATATTCTTAGTTTGATTTATAATATAACATTGATAGTTACTGATTTCTTGTAGCCTAAGTGATTTCTTCCTGGATTTTATCTTATACATCACTTCCCAATTTCTGTAGAATCAAAATGTCGTATAGATGCAATGTTCCAGACAAAACAATACAGATAGAAATTAAATCAAAAATATAATTCTCACAAAGGCAAGTCACGTAAAACAGAAAGAGAATAAATGGCATGGTAGCAAGTTTTGCAATAATTTTCCCTCTTCAATTAATCAGACACTCAATTGGCTTGAAAAAGTATATATCATCGAAGACAAGCCATCCGTCTTGGTTGGCACCTAAAGTAGATGGGCCATTCTTTACCTTGCAGCACTTCTATTATATAAACCTAAAAGTATAAAATGAAATTCTAGACACACAAGGCTAAGGAAAAGCAGAGTCAGGTTTCATCTTCTGCAAAAATGTTAAATGGTCAAGGTGAGGAACAAAAGTAATATCCTTGTTTCATGAAATATAAGGGAAATGTGAAGCAGAATGTCAAGAATGATGAATATAACAGAAATCCTCTCATAGGAAGAAGTTTGTCTAACACAGCATTTTCAACAAATAAATCACACGATTTTTTTCTTTTTTTGCTCTTACATTGAGTGGTGAGTCACTTATTGGCAGTCAAGGGTTAACTTCAACATTTGAATTGATATGACCACATATTTGACATAGTCATTTGAAAATAATTTGAATCAGTTCTAACAAAACCACTGTTTATATATATTTTGGATTTGGTGATACTGATACATTCGTGACATAATGCAGTTTGTACTGGACGCTTTGCCTTGCTGTCTCTGTGAGTTAGAAAGTCCCTTGGTGACTCATTAGACATTAAAGAAAACAAAAATACAATTTGTTTTATATGTTTTTAAACTTTTTTTAAATAAATTTATTTATATTTTATTTATTTATTTTTGGCTGCGTTGGGTCTTCGTTGCTGCGCGCCGGCTCTCTCTAGGTGCGGTAAGCGGGGTCCACTCTTCGTTGTGGAGCACCGGCTCTAGGCACGCGGGCTGCAGTAGTTGTGGCTCATGGGCTCTAGAACGCAGGCTCAGTAGTTGTGGCGCACGGGCTTAGTTGCTCCGCGACATGTGGGATCTTCCCGGACCAGGGATCGGACCTGTGTTCCCCGCATTGGCAGGCGGATTCTTAACCACTGTGCCACCAGGGAAGTCCCTCAATTTGTTTTAATAACCATTTGGACCCCCAAGAGAAGTCTGAAGATTGAACAAGCATTACAGTGGAGGAGGCCCTGTACTGGTCCCAGAGGTTATCTTTCTCACTGTGTAGATCAGAAGACAAATGAAGTCAATTCCCTACAAGAGAATAATGAAGTAGAGGTACAGACAGTAGCGCAAGTGAAAAACAGTCTTGTTCTACCTCTAATGTTTTGCTCCGCCTTTCAGACACTTAGCCACATTCCTGCCATCGGATCCTGTAACACATCCCTATGTCCTTGTAATAGTATTTTCCTTCTGTTAAGTCTGGTTGTTTTGGTGCCTTTCACCTACAGCCCAAAGGAAGCTAAATAATAGGTTTTATTAACATTCCACTAGGTGTTCTGACATTATTTTGGTTTAACTCAGAAAGAGGCTTACATTTGATAACATAAATGGCAATTTATATTTCCAAATATAAATTTTGCATAATATTAATAAATATGAAATTAAAACAATTATAATTGTTTTGTTAATTATGAATTAAAACAATTTATAATATAAAATAATATTTTATATAAAGTATACCATACTATATAAAATAAATTACTTACAAATTAATTTGGGTTTGAGATTCATATGACATTGTTTATATGTGGAATCTAAACAAATGATACAAATGAACATATTTACTTAGCAGAAAGAGAATCACAGACAGAGAAAACAAACTTCTGGTTACCAAAAGCAAAAGGAGGCTGGTGGGAGGGATAAATTAGGAGGTTGGGATTAACATATACACACTACTATATATAAAATAGATAACCAACAAGGACCTACTAGATAGCACAGGGAACTATACTCAATATTTTGTAATAAGGGAAAATAATCTGAACATAAACATATGTATATATATCTGAATCACTGTGCTGTATACACTAAACATGATATTGTACATCAACTATATTTCAGTAAAAAATAATACAAAAAGAGATTCTTTACAATGTTATATTCTGAGAAAAACTGTTATCAAGATAATGATTAGTAATGGGTTTCCAGAGAACCATGCTCAGTTCCTTTTCTAGGATATGGCTATTGCCTGTGTTCAGCCTCTATAGTTTAGCATGTTTGAATGTTTGGTTTGAATGTTTAGTTGAGTGGGTAGAATACTCAATATTCAACTAAATGCATTCTAGATGGTACACAGAGTGTTATGTGTAAGTTATACTTAATTATGACTCTGGGTAATTTCAGATTTTATTGTGCAATAAGACGGTCTCCTTGGATTCCATAATTAAAATGTTTGATTGTTGGATAAAAGCCAGATCCATGCTCTGGTTCATTGACAACACATACAAATATGCCTCCTTACATCTCCTGTAGGAACCTTACTTGTCTTGACTTGAGGATGGGAAGGATTAGGAAAAATCTATTGGTTAATAGGGAAGTGAAAAAATATCTATGACAATTTTAAAAATTATATGTGAATATAAATATACAGCTATTAATGTTGAATGCATTTTATATAACTGTAGTTCACCAGATGACTCTTCAAAAGAGGGGTGGGATAGGGAGGGTGGGAGGGAGGGAGACGCAAGAGGGAAGAGATATGGGGATATATGTATATGTATAGCTGATTCACTTTGTTCCAAAGCAGAAACTAACACACCATTGTAAAGCGATTATACTCCAATAAAGATGTTAAAAAACAAACAAACAAAAAAACAATATCACCATACCTTGTTTGATGAAAAATGAAGCTTCATATCTATGTCTGTATCTGTATCTCTTTTCTACTCTATTTATATTATTAGTTAGGCTCGACAGATTGGATTTTTTGGGAAAAGAGAAAGAGAATAAGGTAATGACAGATCTGAATGAGTTGCCTTTTTGTGCACAATTTGTGTTTTTGAGCAAGATGCTGAGATACACAGGACAGGAGCTGTTAGAGAAAACCTTGCTGTTTAATGTCTTGTTCCAGCTTAAAATCGTCATGGCTTAAACTAAAGATCTAATATAACCCTGAGTATTAGAAATACCTCTATTGCATTTATGCCAAGTTGTTTGAAAACTATCACACACCCATTTATATTCTAACAGAACCCGTATGACAAAAAGCTGACCACTCTATTTGCCTTGCTTTAAAAGAAAATTCCAACATTAGTCAAGAAAAATCCTCCCAACCCCACTCCAGTAAACATTTCCAATATTAAAATGGCAATCTGGTTTCCAGAAGGTAAAGGATGGAGTGAGATATCGGTGACTCCCTTTTCTTCTATTGGTGGGAAATGTGGCAGAATATAAAAGGTATATACCAACGTTCTCCCTGGAACCAGATAAGGATTGAAAATCAGAAGGAGAGGAGGGGATTTTTCGGAAGGTATAAAGAACAATCTCATGCTTTCTAAGGACAGCAGGGGTGAGAACTGCCACCTGTGGAACAGCAGTTGGTTACACTAGGGACTCTGGGAGACTTTCCTGATCTTGCTGGCCGGGTGCTAAGATGGTGAACTAAACTGTCTACATTCCTGGGGGTGAGGAGGCGGCTGCCATTTTTACCTGGAAGAAATGGACCAAGTATGTAAATGTGATATCTAGTCTTAATAAACTTTGAATTTAAAGTATCTTTAAATGAAAATAGAGGATAATCACAGCTAAAAGCTAAATGATGTTCTGCAGAGTCAGAGAAAAGAAATAGCACTTAATGTTGAAGAAATATAAAAAGGAATGGAAAGCCATAAGGAAATTCTAAGAGACTTGTACCACAAAGCAGATGTAATAACAGGGGATGGAGGAAAGAGTTCCAGAAAGAAAAAAGAATTAAAGAAAAGGAGAACCAAATAAAAGATGCATTTTCTCTGAGCCTGGAGACTTAAAGTGCTTATCAAGTCCCAGACAGGATTAATTAAAAAATCACATACAATTCATAATACCCTGATACAAATCCTCAATTCAGAAAAAAAAAAAAAGAGAGAAAATCTTATAATCTTCAGAATAGAAGGAAAATTTCCCTTAAAAGGAAGAGAAAATCCGCCAACCATAGAACTTCTCATCTGCATGGTAGAAATTGAAGGGCATTGGAATAAAATCCGTGGGTGATGGAGAGAAGGTATCTGTGGTTCAAGAATGCTAAATACTGCCAACTGTTACAGTTCCATTTTTAACATAAAAAGTAAGATAGTATCAAACATGTGAAAAGTCAGAGCTTTTGCCTCCTGGGTGCCTTTGGACAATTCTAGAGAAAGTACAAAGAGTTATAGAATCAGAACACAGTTGTTGGTTGTTTTTTTTTTTTTTTAATAGAAAATAAAAAGAAGAAAATATAGCAAACACATTTTGTAATATATTTATAAACATACATTTTAGTTAATAGTAATGTGTTATTTAAAAATTATTGAGCTAGATGAGTTATACTCCTAGTAAATATATAATAGTCCAGAATTAAATTCTTATGAGAGAATAAGTTAAATAGATGATTGATAGATGATAGAGCTATAGGTAGGTAGATAGATAGATAGATAGATAGATAGATAGATAGATAGATAGATAATCTCAGCAAAATGCAGAAGAAGGGCAAGGATTAAAAGCTACACATTTCTCATGCAGGTGGTAGTTGAGGGGAGAGGGTTAGGCAAGTAAACTGTCTCTGGAGGAGGTAGCCACAGGCACAAGTTACTTTGTTTGTAGAAATCAAGATGGCCTTAAGGTTCTCCTCAGCTTGACTAAATTTTAGACAGGCTTCTTCCTGACTATGCACTCCCTGACCTCCCTTTTCTGAGAGCATTTACTTTAGAAAACGTGCACCTGTAAATTATTTCTCTACCCCTTTGAGATATAAATCTTCTCTCAGCCTCTTGCCAGTTTTACAACCCAGCAAATTTTTTTTTTTTTTTTTCTTCTCAAAGTCCTGGGAGCCATTTCTTTGAAATGCAATCATCAAGAAAGATAGAGGCCTGACTTCCCAGTCTCTGTGGGAGGGTAGGAGGCTAACTTCAATAAGCACCAATTAGTAAACACAGATGATGTAACCACATGGACCAACCTCCTTAGAAATGTCCTCCAATACTTTTCAATTAGCTCACTCCAGCACTGAAAAGTCCCCTGTCTTTTGTTTCAGAAAAATTGAATTCAATCTGTCTTTTCTATTGAATAAAGTCTTCCTTGTCTGTTACAACTGGTGCAATTTTTTTCTTTTTTTTAATTGATAATAAATTTCAAGGCAAGTATATTAATTCATGAAGATAATGAGTGATATTATAGTTTGCATCACTCCTAATTAAGACTATATAAATTAAAATCACAAGTTTTCTTCTTCCAAACGTTGTATTGGTTAAAGATTCGAGTGTTAACTATGGTGCACAAATATGTAGGGAAATGGGCATCACTGAATGGAGTCTAAACGGCTACACTGTTTTTGAAAGTAAATCTGCACTATATATCAAAATTACAGATTCACACTCATTGACTCAGCAATACCGCATTTAGTAATCTAGGCTATAGAAATAAAAGTCTCAATGCTTATAGGCATATATATAAATATATTTATTAAAATGTTATTTTAGTGGCTAGAACATGTAAATTAACTGCTCCATTCAATGGCAATATTTTGCATAAATATGCATTGTATCTACATATGGATAGACTGAAGCTAATAAAAATAACAGATGATGTTTGGTACCCTGTTAAAAAATAAATACTAAAAACTGATCTGGAGGGATAAATGAAATATTCAGAGAAATAAATTGCTGCATGTTATATGTTATATGCAACTCAGTCAAGTTATACAAGAATATCTATGTATGTTTCTACAGATGTATAGAGGATAGATACCAGAAAGCTAATACTGGTTTCCTAAGGCATTGAGAAGTAAGGGAAACAATAGAAGGACCAAGTAATAATTGCATCTTTTAATAAAAATTTGTATAACTTCTGTAGTTATAGCAAAACACATATTTTAGTATTTTAAAATATCACAAAACATTTTTAATGAAAATCCAATTTTGTTGGGTAAAATATGGGAATATTTAATGGAAACTAAGTTTATGATACCTATAGGAGAAAACTGGGCTTAAAAAGGGGGAAAAAACCAACAAGGTATATCTTTATAAAAATATATATGAAAAATTGTAATACGTATTTGTTTCATAACACAGCCTACTATCTAATTCATTGTTCATCATAACAGTAGCAAAATATCAAACTAGTAACTTATGAGACTACAGGGCACATGAACTAATTTGCTCATCTGTGTTAGAGGATCTGTCTCAGAGGAAACTCAGAAACTAGAATCCTATTCCAAAATATATCCTTGGAAATAGACCTATTAGTTAAATGCTAAATTTATGTATCCATTAAATTAAGAAAGATGTGAGGGTATCACGTAATGGCCATTTTGTATTAACTTTCCTCAGTGCTTGTGAAGCACTTATTAGGAACCAGGATCAATTGAATATGATTTTGAATCATATGATTCAAATATGATGATGAATATTAAAGTAAATATTTTTTAGATGTAATGATTTTCGATTTGTGATGGATACTTAACCAAATTAGAGAGAAACTTTATTTTGTAGTTTACTACAAGCTCCTATAATTAAGCTCCAAAATAGTAAAACAGTATTAAAACTACTAAGTATGAAATATTTCTAAAAAAGAGCTATTGAATAGATATTATTAGAGTGTCCTAATTAATTTGATTTCTATAGATTCAAGTACATGTGTTATTTATTTTATAGAAATGGAGTTTCTATTAACAGAGGAAATTCAATTGTGCTAATCTGAAGAGTGAAGTTCATTCTCGTTTAAGAGCTTACAAATGATTTCGGCAAACCTTTCTCTGTAAACCTTTCTAAGCAATAAAGTTTTGCCACCTTGTTCAATAAACAATTAAATACTGAAGACAATGCAGCCTATCTTCACTCCTAAGTACAGTACTATTAAAGCATGAACACAGAGCTTTACGAAAGCATGCAAGATGGCAGCACTCTCTTTTAAAAAGCAAAAGATTATCACATATATTTATATTTTAATTGCAAAGTGAGGGATGTATGTGCATCTGTTTGTATGTGTATTTCTAAATGAGTTAAATGACACCTTATACTTAAATTGTCTGAAGCTTTTAAAAGATATGTATTTATGTTGATATCTGATTAGAGTACAATCACAATTCAGTACTTTATAGGCATTCCTTCCACACTCCTAGATTTTATCTGTTAATCCATAACGTATATGGTGAAAAGTGCTCCCTTACTGTCTTGCAGCTGCTTCTAAACCTGATTTATGACATGCAAATTATATTTGCATTCATAATTTATGCTCAATTATTAAGTACATTAAATGGGATAAAAATATTTTTCAAACATCATTTTAGATTGCTGGATTAAAGGTAAATATGGAAAATGATTTTAAAGTGGAGATAACAGACTGCTGATTTTAAATTAAATAATTTAATCTCTGTGTAGTTCCTGTTTCTCATCTTCAAGTTTTGAAATAAATCCTTTATGCAAGCATAGATGGGAGATGTTGATTTTAAACAATGTAATTATTCCTTGGTTGTTGACTGTAAATAAGATAAAACCTAGTTAATTGCTCTTCAGTGTCTAATGGCCACACTTCCACTGTATGTGGTTACCTAGCTTTACATCTCTCTCTGTAAAAATAATGGCATAAAATTAATTAAATATTGATTAATTTGTATTTCATAGTATTATTTAATATAAAACTAACAGTTAGAATCTTTACTCCCAGAGTAAGTTTTAGTGCTTAGAAATTACCAACAAACTTAAATAATGTGGAGTTTCTTTACAGAACCATAACCTTTTCAACATGGTGTACCTATATCCATAGGAAGAAACTTAGAATTACAGAGAGCTGGACCAGAGAATTTATGGAGGAAATATACCATTCCTAAGACAAGAGTTTTATAGGATAGAGAAACTTTAATGGAATCAGGATGTTTTTACCTCTGTTCTTGTTTTCTAAGAATCAAGCCTATTTAGTTATTTCCTCCACACAGGATCAGATTCAAGAGACACATTTAAACTAACCAAATACAAAAGATTTACATATTTTTTCTTTTTATATACAGCTATATACCATAATTTGACTTAAATTATTTACTTTTCAAAAAGAATTTACTTTTTTTTTTCAGAAAGTATATTTCTATTTTGTTAACTTTCATAAGACATACTCTATGAGGGCAGGGATTTTGCAAATTTTTTTTTTTTTTGGTGTTGTATCCCCAGTGCCTAGAACCTGAGTTCATATTGTATAAAAGTGCTTAATATATATTTGTTTATTGTGTGAATGAATGAAGAGTTCAACATGTAGAGGAGAATGTTACTGCTATAATTAGCAGTGAGGGACATCACTTCTGTTCTCAGATTACCTCTTTCTCTAACAATAGTCTGGTAAAAGTTTTCCTTTTAAATTATTATGTCTGTAATAAACAGTGGCGCATAAGGTTAACACCTGAGCTATTTTACCTGTCCCCACTCCCCTAGCTGTTTAGAATATTCCCTACAAAATGATATTTTCCAGTATGGGCAGATGTCATATATATATGAATCTTAAAACTAAATTGATCCCAGAATTTTGTTTTCTATTTCTCTTTTTGAAACCTTACTAAATTGTATGGACCAGTAGTTCAAAAAAAAAAAAAAGGACAGGAAACTTCCCACATTTGTTTTTGGGAAGCACCAATAAATTTGGAAGTCATTGTCTGTGTTAAGTATTTAATCACAAAGTAATAATAAATTAATAAAAAGAGTTACAAAATCTACATTAGTAGCAACTTTGGTGTAATACACATTTAATTCATTCAATTAGAATGCGTCAAAAAAAAAATGAAAAATATTATTAAAGTTTTGCTGTACTGTTTTTAATAGAAATGGCTTTGACAATGTAAAATTAATATACATTTGATATTTTCTCTCCTAGACATAGAAATATCCTAATTGTAATAGAAACCTTGATTATTGACTGATCTTAGTTGATTATTCTCATAGGATCAGGGCACATTATTATCATTTATTATTGAAATGTCCTTTTCTTCATTTGTTCATTTGCTTATTCATTTATCTCCTCATTTTCTGTTTCTTTCTTTAATCATTGGTAAACATTTTCATGTGTTTAACACTATATTTTGTTTGCATATATTTTTTTCAGAATATAAATTCTGATTGTTATCCACATTTTTAATTGATATGCATAAAGGTTACATATCTATATATTTGTCTATATGAATGTGTACATATGCTTGTTAAACATGCATGTATACAAACACACACGTATATATAATGATCTTTCTTACTTTTCCAGTAAGCACTATGGGTTTACATACATATGTACACATGTATGTATATACACATATATACACATGTCATATATACATATGTATGTATAATGTTATTTTTTATATCTTTAATAACTATTATTTGTTTAAGTTCTACCCATGTTTCTGTGCATCTAGGGGCACAGCTGATCTGCTGCTCCGTACTGTTGTATAGTACTCCATTACGTGTGGCTACCACATTTTGTCTATTTACTCTTCTTCCAGGGATGGATACTATAGATGGAAGATGTGAATTAACTTTGAAGCTATTTTTATCTCCAAGTGTCAACCTAAATTTCACAGAGTACAGCTAGTTTTTAAATGTAGATATAACTAGTGTCCTCTTAAGAATAAAGATTTCTTTAAGTATTCACTGTCTCATCCATACCACTAGTTGATTATACTAGTGATGACAAAGAGATTTGAATATCACTTTGCTGCTAAAATTATCGACTAAAGGAAGCAGGAATGCTATAAAATGGAATGAAACAGGAAACAGTTTATTCAGGGAAAATAATATTGGTAAGGTTTCAAATATGCCAAGATTTTTTTGTGTTTTGCTAAAAATTCACTATATAATCTTTGGCATCTCTACAAAGAAGTATTTGATTCACACTCCCACTTAGCCTTATATAATTTATGGTTTATTCTTTGGATAAAGTTAATAGTTTTTTTATTCTTTAATTTATGAATTCAGCAACAAAATGTTTGATGACCTCATATGATTGAGTTACCATTTCTGAAGGTAGGGATACGGCAGTGTAATTTTAAAAAAATCAAAACGAAAACACACAAAACAAACACTTTAAGTAGCCTGGTCAGGAAAAGACGCATTTAAAATGTGAGATTTAAACAGACTTAAAGAAGGTAAGGGACTGAATCATACCTATACATGGGGGTAGAGCATCCCAGGAAAAGAAAAGAGGAAATGCAAACCCTAGGAGTGGGAGCATGAGACAGTTGTTTGCTGGGAACTAAGGAAGCCAATGCAGCTGGAGCAAATTGTTATGAGAGGGAGAAATAGGAGATGGGGTAGAAGAGAGCAGGGGTAGAATGGTTCCCTTCAGACAATGTAGGCGCTGGATAAACCTTGGCTCTATCTGAATAAGATGGGGAGCCAGTGAATGGTTTATTGCAAAGAAGAGGTAAGGTCAGACAGAAATTTTCTGGAATACTCAGGCTACTTATGGACAAATTAATAAAAAATATGAATTGCTGCTGCTAAGGAAGCATTTAAATATTATTTATATAAATCATCATGTAGTGTAATGCAAATAACTTCCTTAAAAGAGCTTGGAAATTTTTGCCATGGGATTGCCATGTTTGACACTAATTAGTTCTGTGAACCCTAAAAAGTCACTAGGCGTCTCTGGCCTCAGCTTTCTATTGGCTGAAAGAGACTGCCAGGTGTGATTTCTAATGTTTCTTCCAGGTCTAAGTTTCTATGACTCTGAACTCCCTATGTCTTGTTCAAGTTGTTAGACAGATAAATCAGTAGTTGTATTTTACTTGCTTTGTCAAACTATCTTTTGTTGTTTGGGAAAAAGGCATTTTTCTTTCCTTTTTTAAAATTCTTGACACTAGGTTAGGAAACAATTTTAGTTTGGTAATAGGAGATGGTATAGTAATAATTTTAGATAGTCATTTTATTTCTTCTTTCTGCTCTTTTGCAAATTCACACACTTTTTCAGAAAATTAAATCCCAAGCAAATTAGCTAAAGCTTACAGATGACTTTCATTGAACTGCATACGTACTGAGAATGGTAATAGATTGAGAGGTTATAATCTCACATTTTAAAATCCATATATATATATATATATATATATATTCATTTAAGCTAAGGTAGATGGAATTCATTCTTTTATAATATAGAACAGTAGTAGCAGTGAATAAAAGCTGAAGGGAATGACATTTGGATAAAAATGAAATTGCTCCCCACAAAAATAGCATTGTCTAAAATGCACAACTATTTGCATTAAACATGTGGACAGCCAGAAGCCACAAAATAAAAGTTTGGGTGCTACTGGGTCTGTGGTATGCACTGTGGCTGTGTAAAAGCTACAGCTATGACAACAACATTTATTAAGAACCCACAACATGTATACACTGGTTCTTCTCTCTGTGCAAAACTTAGAGTTGGCTCCTCTGGATTTTTTAAATGGCTGTCTAATATTAGCCAAGGAAAGAAGATGTTTCTTCCATCTGTGGTTCCAAATTAAATCCCACCTTAAATCTATACCTTCCAAAGGTCAAAATCATGAACTACTCTGAGAATTCCCTACCAGGTTATTACAGCTGTCACTTTTGGAGAACTGATTGCCAGCCTGTTTTATTCCAGTTTTCAATTGAAAAACATGAATCATAACAATTTTGCAGGCATACATTTTTAACTTTCTGCAATAAAGCTCAATTCTCAGTACACCATATTTTATCACAATGTTGTGAAATGTTATGAAACATTTCTCAAATGTAAGAATGTGGCCATTAAGAATCTGATTCTGTATTTCACATGTGTAATGCTGTTTCCATACAGAATCCATAATGGTCATGTACAAAACCCATCTATCTCTTAAATAGGTTTAGTGTTGTCCTGATGTATAGAATTGAAATAGAAAACTAATAGCATTCTTGACTTTTTATCAATTTTCTCTCAAAAGTTATTTTCCAAGGTACAGAATTTGAGATTAAAAAAATATATATATTCAATTAAATACTACTTGTGTAATACCTTTTATATGAACCAATAACAAAATCTGGTTAATATTTTACATAGGATTAATAGTATTTTAGCATCACTAATCATATTCATAAAATGATAACTTAAATTCATTTCATTCACAATAGCAGATAGAAAACTTTAAAGAAATTTTGTTTAGATTTCATAAATTTTGCCTTTTATTTCAGAGATTAGGTTCAGTAATATGATTTTATTGAACAAGATTTTCTATCAGGACTATTTAAATTCTACACATGACTATTAAAAAACTGTTAGGCAGGTGCTAGAATATAGGGACTATTATGGCATGTAAAAATATTGACCTTGTCCTCAAGAGAGTTTCTCTGAAGAAAAACATCATTCATTCACTTATTCCACAAACAGTTTTCAAGGGCATCCCATGCACCTGAAACTGGTACAATGCCATGCCCAGAACAGATTTAGTTCTTTTTGATGACAAGAATAATAAGAAGCATTTACTGTCATCAAATATGTAGTGTTTGATGCATAAACAAAAATAACTAAAGTGCCAGGTGAAGAAAGTGTCATTAAGAGATGATGAAAAAAATCACTTTCTATAAAACAGTCAACTAAAGTTTAGCCAGTGACAAAATATGCTGCAAAATTCCAGTGGAACATAGAGATGTGACTAGCACCTCTCATTTTACAATAATGGAATTTATTAACTACTTAAACATATTTCATTCACTTTTTGCAAGTGTGTATGTTAAAATAATTTATTTAATTTAAATAATTGAATTCATAAAATACAAAAATTATCTTGTGAGTTTTTTATTTTATACATAAAGATTGTGATTGAATTTGAAAAAAGGGAATTCAATTGAGACTCAAAATTAAAAATGAACAAGAATAAAAAAGAACGTAAAAAAGAAATTTACAAAGTTCTCTACAGAGTGTATAAGTAGAGGGGGAAATACACACCACACACACACACACACAGACACACATACAAATGGGAACAGGCAAATCAGTCCATGTTTCAAGAAGTTAGAAATATTTAAACCAGACACTGCAAAAATTGAATATATATCTAACTTGGCAACCAAGTATATGTAGGGTGTGAGAAAGAAGGTGTCATCAAACATTACTCCAGCAGGGTTATCCCAGGATACATTTTTCTGAGAAGGAAGTATTTATTGAATTATTGGTGTGTTGAATTAAAGCTGTTTTCAGCGACTCCAGATGGAGATGTCAAGGAAACAGTCAGAATGCAATTCTCGTTTTAGGAGGGTCTAAAAAGTGTGGAATCATCTACATAGAAGTTCAAGTCATTGGAATATATAAAATCCTTACAGGAGGATAATTTATAAAAAGTAAAACTACTGTCACAGGACAATTTCTCAGTAAGATGCATACCGAGAGAAAACGATCAGATGGCTTTTGTCTACAAAATGACAAACCTATAATTATTTCAGTATAAAAATCAATTCACTAAAAATATCTATTACCTAAGTTTATTGGGTATGTGTAAATTAAGCAACTGCTTGTATTCACATTATTTTGATAACAACATGAAGCTACCATCATAGTACACTGAGAGTGCTTATAATGTCAATGCAATGTTTATTTTAAAATTTAGAAAATTATAATACACATACTGTCTGGAAATAGAGCATATTTCTCTCCGGGAAGTGATGACTATATAATTAATGGAAGAAATGTGAATAAATATATACGATAAAGATAAAACTTTTATTACCAATATCATGATTTCTACATAGTAAAGTCAGAAGTAACAAAAACGAAAGCCAATATAGGTTCAGAAAAGCAATGAAATTTATCATCACCCATATCTTCATTATCCAAGTCCTCCTAGAATCATGGATATTTTGAAGGGATTTGTGCAACAAAAGTCAGCTCATGGCTGATTATCGAATGGATATATAACCTTTTGGATCTAGACACTACTTTAGAAAATAGTATTTCGACTATGTGTAATCATGTTTTTAGAGCACACTGAAGTCCACGACCTCATCAAAACCACATAGTAAATTACAATATTGCTGAGATCAGGGATCCCACATTGCGAATCAGGGATCATGTTATCACACCATGCTGATGAAACAATATTCATGAACTGATATATTTTAAGACCATTCTACTTTTTAAATGAAAAACTCCATATAAAATTAACTATAATAAACATTTTACAACAATCCCCAAAGTATTCAAATCACTATATCCTTCTAGGATTAACAATTGATTAATTGAGTAGAATTATTTAATAAAAGTTTTATGACAGGTCACATGTTACCCAGCATATTGATAAGCTAAATTATTTAATAATCAAAAAGTACTCTCAGGAGGACCTTCAAGATGGCAGAGGAGTAAGATGTGGAGATCACCTTCGTCCCAATAAATACATCAAAAGTACATCTACATGTGGAACAACTCCTACAGAACACCTACTGAATGCTAGCAGAAGATGTCAGACTTCTGAAAAACTGTGTGTCTGACAGGGTCTTGGTATTCCGGCGGGGTGTCAGGCCTTGTGCCTTTGAGGTGGGGGAGCCGAGTTCGGGACATTGGTCGACCAGAGACCTCCCAGCTCCACATAATATCAGATGGTAAAAGCTCTCCCAGAGACCTCCATCTCAACACAAAGACCAAGCTCCACTCAACGACCAGCAAGTTCCAGTGCTGGACACCCCATGCCAAACAACTAGCAAGACAGGAATACAACCACACCTATTAGCAGAGAGGCTGCCTAAAATCATAATAAGTTCACAGACACCCCAAAACACACCATCGGACGTGGTCCTGCCCACCAGAAAGACAATATCCAGGCTCATCCACCAGAACACAGGCACCAGTCCCCTCTACCAGGAAGCCTACACAATCCACTGAACCAACCTTAGCCTATGGAGGCAGACACCAAAAACAAAGGGAACGACAAACATGCAGCCTGCAAAAAGGAGACCCCAAACACAGTAAGTTAAGCAAAATGAGAAGACAGAGAAACACACAGCAGATGAAGAAGCAAGGTAAAAACGCACCACACCAAAAAAATGAAGAGGAAATAGGCAGTCTACCTGAAAAAGAATTCAGAGTAATGATAGTAAAGATGATCCAAAATCTTGGAAATAGAATGGAGAAAATACAAGAAACGTTAACAAGTACCTAGAAGAATTAAAGAGCAAACAAACAACGATGAACAACACAATAAATTAAATTAAAAATACTCTAGAAGGAATGAATAGCAGAATAACTGAGGCAGAAGAACAGACAAGTGACCTGGAAGATAAAATAGTGGAAATAACTACCACAGAGCAGAATAAAGAAAAAAGAATGAAAAGAATTGAGGACAGTCTCAGAGACCTCTGGGACAACACTAAATGCACCAACATTCGAATTACAGGGGTCCCAGAAGAAGAAGAGAAAAAAAAAAGTGACTGAGAAAATACTTGAAGAGATTATAGCTGAAAACTTCCCTAATACGGGAAAGGAAATAGTCAATGAAGTCCAGGAAGCACAGAGAGTCCCATACAGGATAAATCCAAGGAGAAACACGCCAAGACACATATTAATCAAACTATCAAAAATTAAATACAAAGAAAAAACATTAAAAGCAGCAAGGGAATAGCAACAAATAACATACAAGGGAATCCCCATAAGGATAAGACCTGATCTTTCAGTAGAAACTCTGCAAGCCAGAAGGGAGTGGCAGGACATATTTGAAGTGATGAAAGGGAAAAACCTACAACCAAGATTACTCTATCTAGCAAGAATCTCATTCAGATTCGAAGGAGAAATGAAAACCTTTACAGACAAGCAAAAGCTAGGAGAATTCAGCACCACCGAACCAGCTTTACAACAAATGCTTAAAAAACTTCTCTAGGCAGAAAACACAGAGCAGGAAAAGACCTACAATAACAAACCTAAAACAATTAAGAAAATGGTAATAGGCACATACATATCGATAATTACCTTAAATGTAAATGGAATAAATGCTCCAACCAAAAGACACAGACTGGCTGAATGGATACAAAAACAAGACCCGTATATATGCTGTCTACAAGAGACCCACTTCACACTTGGGGACACATACAGTCTGAAAGTAGGGGATGGAAAAAGACATTCCATGCAAATGGAAGTCAAAAGAAAGCTGAAGTAGCAATTCTCATATCAGACAAAATAGACTTTAAAATAAAGACTATAACAAGAGACAAAAAAGGATACTACATAATGATCAAGGGATCAATCCAAGAAGAAGAGATAATAATTGTAAATATTTATGCAGCCAACATAGGAGCACCTCAATACATAAGGCAAACGCTAACAGCCATAAAGAGGGAAATCGACAGTAACACAATCATAATAGGAGACTTTAACACCCCACTTTTACCAATGGACAGATCATCCAAAATGAAAATAAACAAGGAAACACAAGACTTAAATGACACATTAAACAAGATGCACTTAATTGATATTTATAGGACATTCCATCCAAAACCAACAGAATACACTTTCTTATCAAGTGCTCATGTAACATGCTCCAGGATACATCATATCTTGTGTCACAAATCAAACCTTGGTTAATTTAAGAAAATGGAAATCGTATCAAGTATCTTTTCCGTCCACAAAGCTACAAAACTAGATATCAATTACAGGAAAAAAACTGTAAAAACTACAAACACATGAAGGCTAAACAATACACTACTAAATAACCAAAATATCACTGAAGAAATCGAAGAGGAAACCAAAAAATACCTAAAAACAAATGATAATGAAAACACGACGACCCAAAAACTATGGCATGCAGCAAAAGCAGTTCTAAGAGGGAAGTTTATAGCAATAAAATCGTACCTCAAGAAACAAGAAAAATCTCAAATAAACAACCTAACATTACACCTAAAACAATTAGAGAAAGAAGAACAAAAAAACCCCCAAAGTTAGCAGAAGGAAAGAAATACTAAAGATTACATCAGAAATAAATAAAAAAGAAATAAAGGAAATGATAACAAAGATCAATAAACTAAAAGCTGGTTCTTTGAGAAGATAAAGTTGATAAACCATTAGCCAGATCATCAAGAAAACTAGGGAGAAGACTCAAATCAATAGAACTGAAATGAAAAGAAATGAAAAAGGAGAAGTAACCACTGACACTGCAGAAATACAAAGGATCATGAGAGATTACTAAAAGCAAGTATATGTCAATAAAATGGACAACCTGGAAGAAATGGACAAATTCTTAGAAAAGCATAACCTTCCAAGACTGAACCAGGAAGATGTAGAAAATATAAACAGACCAATCACAAGCACTGAAATTGAAACTGTGATTAAAAATCTTCCAGCACACAACAGCCAAGGACCAGATTGCTTCACAGGCGAATTCGATTGCTTCACAGGCGAATTCTATCAAACATTTAGAGAAGAGCTAACACTTACCCTTCTCAAACTCTTCCAAAATATGGAAGAGGGAGGAACACTCCCAAACTCATTCTATGAGGCCACCATCACCCTGATACCAAAACCAGACAAAGATGTCACAAACAAAGAAAACTACAGGCCAATATCACTGATGAACACAGATGCAAAAATCCTCAACAAAATACTAGCAAACAGAATCCAACAGCACATTAAAAGGATCATACACCATGATCAACTGGGGTTTGTCCCAGGAATGCAAGGATTCTCCAATATACACGAATCAATCAATGTGATACAACGTATTAACAAACTGAAGGATAAAAACCATAAGATCATCTCAATAGATGCAGAAAAATCTTTTGACAAAATTCAACACCATTTATAATAAATACCCTCCCGAAAGTAGGCGTAGAGGGAACTTACCTCAACATAATTAAAGGCCACATATGACACCCACAGCCAACGTTGTTCTCAATGGCGAAAAACTGAAAACATTTCCACTAAGATCAGGAACCCACTCTTACCACTATTATTCAACATAGTTTTGGAAGTTTTAGCCACAGCAAACGGAGAAGAAAAAGAAATAAAAGGAATCCAAACTGGAAAAGAAGAAGTAAAACTGTCACTGTTTGCAGATGACATGATACTATACATAGAGAATTCTAAAGAGCTACCAGAAAACTACTAGAGCTAATCAATGAATTTGGTGAAGTAGCAGGATACAAAATTAATGCACAGAAATCTCTTGCATTCCTATACACTAATGATGAGAAATCTGAAAGAGAAATGAAGGAAACACTCCCATTTACCATTGCAACAAAAAGGATAAAATACCTAGGAATAAACCTACCGAAGGAGACAAAAGACCTCTATGCAGAAAACTATAGACACGGATGAAAGAAATTAAAGATGATGCAAACAGATGGAGAGATATACCATGTTCTTGGATTGGAAGAATCAACGTTGTGAAAATGGCTATGCTACCCAAAGCAATCTACAGATTCAATGCAATCCCTATCAAACTACCACTGGCATTTTTCACAGAATTAGAACAAAAAATTTCACAATTTGTATGGAAACACAAAAGACCCTGAATAGCCAAAGCAATCTTGAGGAAGAAAAACGGAGCTGGAGGAATCAGGCTCCCTGACTTCAGACCATACTACAAAGCTACGGTAATCAAGACAGTATGGTACTGGCACAGAAACAGAAATATAGATCAATGGAACAGGATAGAAAGCCCAGAGATAAACCCACACACACATGGTCAGCTTATCTTTGACAAAGGAGGCAAGAATATACAATGGAGACAAGACAGCCTCTTCAATAAGTGGTGCTGTGAAAACTGGACAGCTACATGTTAAAAATGAAATTAGAACACTCCCTAACACCATATACAAAAATAAACTCAAAATGGATTAAAGACCTAAATATAAGGCCAGACACTATAAAACTCTTAGAGCAAAACATAGGCAGAAAACTCTAAGACATATATCACAGCAAGATCCTTTCTGACCCACCTCCTAGAGGAATGGAAAGAAAAACAAAAATAAACAAATGGGACCTAATGAAACTTAAAAGCTTTTGCACAGCAAAGGAAACCATAAACAAGACGAAAAGGCAACCCTCAGAATGGGAGAAAATATTTTCAAACGAAGCAACTGACAAAGATTTATCTCCAAAATATACAGGCAGCTCATGAAGCTCAATATCTAAAAAATAAACAACCCAATCTCAAAATGGGCAGAAGACCTAAATAGACATTTCTCCAAAGAAGATATACAGATTGCCAACATACACATGAAAGGATGCTCGACATCACTAATCATTAGAGAAATGCAAATCAAAACTGCAATGAGGTATCACCTCACACCGGTCATAATGGCCATCACCATAAAATCTACAAACAATAAATGCTGGAGAGGCTGTGGAGAAAAGGGAACCCTCTTGCACTGTTGGTGGGAATGTAAATTGACACAGCCACTATGGAGAACAGTATGGAGGTTCCTTAAAAAACTAAAAATAGAACTACCATATGACCCAGCAATCCCACTACTGGGTATATACTCTGAGAAAACCATAATTCTAAAAGAGTCATGTATCACAATGTTCATTGCAGGACTACTTACAATAACCAGGACATGGAAGCAACCTAAGTGTCCATCAACAGATGCATGGATAAAGACGATGTGGCACATATATACAATGGAATATTACTCAGCCATAAAAGAAACGAAAGTGAGTTATTTGTAGTGAGATGGATGGACCTAGAGTCTGTGATACAGACTGAAGTAAGTCAGAAAGAGAAAAACAAGTACCATATGCTAATAATATATATGGAACCTAAAAAAAAAAAAAAAAAAATGGTTCTGAAGAAGCTAGGGGCAGGACAGGAATAAAGATGCAGACGTAGAGAACAGTCTTGAGGACACGGGGAGGGGGAAGGGTAAGCTGGGACGAAGTGAGAGAGTGGCATGGTCATATATACACTACCAAATGTAAAATAGGTAGCTAGTGGGAAGCAGCCGCATAGCACAGGGAGATCAGCTAGGTACTCTGTGACCACCTAGAGGGGTGGGAAAAGGAGGGTGGGAGGGAGATGCAAGAGGGAGGGGATATGGGGATATGCGTATACGTATAGGTGATTCACTTTGTTATACAGCAGAAACTAACACACCAGTGTAAAGCAAATATACTACAATAAAGATATTACAAAATAAATAAATAAATAAATAAAAATTAATTAATTAATTTTTTAAAAAGTACTCTTGGTAAGGTGGCCACATGATTTGATTTGCAAGCCAGGATATTTTGGAGAGTTAATGAAATGCTATAAAGGACCGTGTGGGAATCATGGTAGGCATGAAGCAGGACTGTTCTAGGCAAACTAGGATACAGTCTTCCTAAATACAGGGCACATTCAATTGAATATCTTTGCCTGTTTGACTAAATATAAGAGAACACAGCATTGTTTACATTAATTCTTTCTGTAAAATATTTAACTACCAGTGTTCTTTATGGGAGCAACCTCTCTATACGCAGTTTTAAGACAGAAAGGCTGTAGTGTGTGTGTGTGTGTGTGTGCACGTGTGTATGTGAGTGCACACCCTCATTTTCATTTGATTGTTAGTAGTAGATGCCTCTTTTTTGATGCCCTCTTAAGTCTAACTCCAAAGTCGTATGTGTATATATTACTTAGTTGGCACAAATCCAGTACTATTAACTAATGAAACGTGAAATCAGAAGAGCACAAAAGGGCTAAAGGGAAGTAAAGAAGCCTGATGATTGCATTCAGCATTCAAATACGTATGTGGGAGATATGAAGGTGAAGAAATAAACTTTCTTGTATCTCTTCCTGTGTTTATAGACGATATGATGTGAATAATCACTAAGTGTTCCCATTTAAATGTGCAAGTTACCCTTGGGCATCAATTATATCCAAACTGAGGACATAAGCAACAGCTAAAAGCTGACAAATGTGTGTGTAGAAAGCCCCTTAAAACATAATCACTTTCCCATCAAAGAAGAAGCCAGGATATCATAACCAGGCAACTGGGACACCTCGTCAGTTATGTATAAATTGGGCAATAAAGAAAATAGCTTGACATAGGGATGCCGCATTCTAAGAAAGCTGCTAAGGGAATGGAAGCTTGACTTCAATTTGGACTTGCCTGCTCTAAGTCTTCAAGATCCCTAGAAGATGCCAAGTCCTACAGCAGAACTGATTGGAAGTATCAGTTCAAATAGCCAAACAATAAAACGACTGCTAAAATCTGCTCATATTACAAACAAAAGAGTTTTTCTTAGTTTAAAATTAGAATCTTGGGGAAAATAGGCTCTGAAATATATCTACAACATATGAAAAACATGAAAGATATTTTGGATTTGTTATAAAAAATTTCCCCATATACAAATTTCTACTCACCCTTAAATCCTGAGCTACAGTCCGGAATATCTTTCTACCCTCAGGAGATTTTCACCTAGTTTATCTACTTTTCCCTCCAACACAATATATTAAAACTGAATGTACTACTTTTCACCACTTTCCCCTTTGATAAGGAAGCTTCAGGTCAGGTACCTGGGCAGAATCACAGGTTGGGTTCTCTGACAGCAGATATTGAGATGGTGTTCGTGGTGTGAGTTTTTTGTTTTTTTTTTTAAAGGATGGTCCTCTGTTAAAGGAAAGGAACAAAGCAGCACTGGGCAGAGGGAGAAGCATGGCATGCCTTGCTGGTGGATGAAGACTCAGGCAAAGCTCTGGATCTAGAATAGCATCAAATGGTTCTCAGCCAGCTTCAAATGTCTGGACCTTTCTACCCCCTCTTTGGTTAGTCACTAGATTCATGCTGCCCTTGGGAAGGGCGTGATCTCAGGGGAAGAATGTTCCGTGCAGCTAGGGTAGACTGAAGGAGCTCTCAGCTGCAGGCAGTCTACTGGCCACAGCTGGACAGCAAGTCCTTCTTTGAAGGGAGTCTGGGAACACGTCACCGAGTCTACTGCATTTACACCTGACTCCATATCCAAGCATGCACTCACTAGGTCTAATAAATGTTGAGGCTTTGATTTTTTTTCTGCTACATCTTTTATAGCTTTGCTGCTGCTGTCTTAATGTCAGCTGTCTTTTTTCTTTGTTCTTGGTACTTGTGCCCATTTTCTTGCCCTCATTTACGCGTGGAAGATCTTCTTTGATGCATTTCTTAAATTACATACCAACAGCCCCCTGCCTTTTAGATAGGTCCACACTGGCTTCAGCTAATTAAACACCTGTTCTTGGACCAGTTGAACTTTAATCCTGTCTCTGTGCCATGATCTTCAAGGTCTTCACCCTTTTGTTCAGGCTCTTTCTTCTGACACTAATGTTTTCTCATGCCACCTTCACATCAGCCTGGTAAAGGTGGACTCTCTTATAAGAACACTTCCGCCCAACAGCTATAGTTTACAGTTTTCAACTCTGAACCAGCTCCACACCAAGCGAAAACTTCCGCAAGTTAACTTGTCTCTTTACTAATACTAGTGTAACATCGATGTGAACAATGCCTAGTGAACTACCTGGTATATGTGGGCACTGGCATGACTTGAGGCTTAAGGAAAATGAGATCCAGAGAGCATGAGAGAGAGAGGGAGAAAGAGAGGAGGTTGGAAATGGACGTACAAAAAAATCAACTGGTTCAAAACGAGGTGGGTTTTTTGGTTTTGTTTTGTTTTGTTTTGTTTTTGTTTTGGCCTCGCCACGTGGCATGTGGGATCTTAGTAGTTCCCCAACCAGCGACTGAAACTGCACCCCCTGCAGTGGAAGCGCAGAGACAAACACTGAACCACCAGGGAAGTCCCCCAAATGAGGTGTTTTTAGTCGTTGAAAAATGTTAAATAATCTGCTTGCCAAATAACCATCTGTGTGACATCAACAAAGTTACTTTACCTCTCTGAGTTTTATTTACCAAACATGTAAAACGTTGCTGATTATAGGAATTAAATGGGGATTCAAGTCACTTACAGTTTCTGGCACACAGTTTGTACTCAGTAAATTCTAATTATTACAACTCTTGTTCGTGGGGTCAGATAACTGAGACGTCCGGCTGCTTTACCTACTGGCAAAATAATTAACCTGTTTTAAACAAGTTATTTCAAAGATTTATATGAAAAATCAAGTACCTCACTGCTACATAAGACAATATGCTAAAAATGAGGGATAAGACGGTAAGGAAAACAATTTGAAATGTACTTGCACTAAAAATCTTAGACTTTTAAAATCTCAGCCACATTTTTTAATTTAGCTATTTTTTCATAAAGAAAAATATCACTTTTTAATGTGAAATTCTGTCAGTGTTTTATTAAGGTGCTGTTTTCATTCAAGCATATTTAGTTATGCACTACTATAAATACTATTTCTGAGCGAAACAAAGTTGCTTTAATGAATGGATCTGGAATCCTTGCTCATCACAGCTCTATGGGTGAAGCTGATTCAATACAATTTTCTCAAAAGAAGTTGAGCTCTGAATGTGGACACCCCACGGCTCACCCCAAATGGCTTTACTGAGATTTTAAGCCTCCATAAAAGGATTAAAACCCTAACCCCACCTTGACTATTTCTAAGGAACATGGCTCTGAATTCCCATGGCTACATAAAAGAGCTCTATTTCTGGCATTTGCCAAGGAGTTAATCTCAAATCCATGTCGGCCAAAATTTACTAAAAGAATTATGACGCTAAATGATTTTCAAGGACGCAGTCTGGTCTGTCTTTATAATTGGTTTTACTAAGTTGTGATTGTAGGGTGGTGCTGCCAGCTTTAGGTGACTCTGCCAAATCTCTTTAAAGGACTTTACAGTGGCTGCCAGAAGGGATCTGGGGGCCTTGAGTGCAGGGGATTTTATCTGCATCGTCTTTAATGCATCCCAAGCACCTAGTATCCATGTCTGGCACATAGTAGGCTGAATAAATATTTGTGGATGAATGATTCTACTTTATTACAGGGCCTTCATCAGGTGAGCATTCAGAATAAATACTTTTCTCATTATGATACCAAAAAGTATCATGTTTTCCCTGGACAATTAGCTTATTTTTATATCAGGTTATTTAAGACTGTGATGAAAAAGAGTTCCCTTTCACATTAATTTTCAAAAGTTTGGTGATAAACTTCTGTTCCAACTCAGGTAACTAATATGGATCACTAAGGTGTGAAGTTTCAGCTTGAGTCCCTGCCACACTTTGTAGTGAAATTTTAATTTCTATATGTTTTTCCTGCTTTTATTTTGGATTCTTTGGGAGACATCTGAGATTCTTTTTGAAACAAGCAAGATGTATAGAAAAAGATGTTGCCTAAATTTACTTTCTATTCTAAGATTAAACTGGATTTATAATTATTAGTGGGTGTTAGAGATGAAAGAGAATTACTGTAAGTGGCCCAGGACCACAGGGATTTCCCTAAAGGTTTTTATTCACCTTCACCTCCATACCCTTCCCTACTCGATTCCTAACAAAAGCTGAATTATTTTGCCTAATTATTCATGGGATTCCACCACCTATGTTAAGCAGCAGTTATGTTATTTTTGATTAAAAAAAACCATATTCTTCAGAATAGGCATGGGATTTCTTTTAAGGGTAATAGCATTGTTCTAAATCTAGATTATGGTGATGACTGCACAACTCTGTAAATATACTATATTTAAATGTAATATTTATTTAAATTTCAATAAAGGCTTTTTTCCTTTTATAAAAAAACTATGCTTGCAGTAGTTTCCTGTTGCTACCATAACATGTTACCACAAACCTAGTAGCTTAAAGCAACAGACATTTGCTCTCTCAGGGTCTGGAGCGCAGGAGTCTGAAGGCGGTTTCGCCAGGCTAGTGTCAATGTGTCAACAAGGAGGATGCTTTCTGAAGACTCAGAGGAGAATCCCTTTCTTTGCCTTTTTCAGCTTCTAGTGGCCACTATTATTCTTTGACTTCCTGCATCTTCAGAGTACATCACCCCAATCTCTGCTTCCCTCATCCCACCACCTTCTTTTCCAACTCTGACTCAGCTTTTTAATTATGCAGATAATTCAGGATAATCTCCCTATCTCAAGACGCTTAAGTTAAAAACATCTGCAAAATCTCTTTTTCCAAATAAGGTAGCATTCACAGGTTCCAGGAATTAGGATATGGACATATCAGGGAGGCCATTATTCAGCCTATCGTAATGCCCTGAGTGCAAATATTCACACACCCACACAAAAAAATATTTTCTAAATGAGAGAAAAGCGGATATAGAAAAAGCATTATATTATACAATATAATAGAACATATTCAATAATGGGAGAGATGCAAGTCACTTAACAAACAAGGTTTATAGTTCCACACCGTAACTCACATGGAAATACAAAGGTCACTGCCGTTTATGTACTGAGGTTGGCCTGAAAACATAGTTCCAGTAACAAAGAGAGTAGTCAAAAAAATCTCCCTGTTCTCTAAAGTTGCTGTGTAAGCCTATCAGTTTAGCAAAAATCAGAAGACAATGCATGTTTCTAAATATCTCAAGAATTTAGAGGATTAATAAAACAAAAATGTATATGCTTAAGAGTCACAGATATATAATAGAGAGAAAGTGAAAAGGGAGAGAAAAGAGAGCAAAATACAAGAAATAGTGCATAAAAGTATGTAAATCTTGGAATATTTAAAACACAAATGTGAGTAAGCTTTCCGATATAACCAATGAGCCTTAAACTATAGTTTTTGAATGTACAGTGATTTACGGTTAGAGTAGGTCATCAGGGAATTCTCTTTCGAAGTGAGTTCCCCCAAAGACCAACAAGTACCTTGTTAGATAATTTCTGTTGGTCAACATTCTTCCAAAATTAGCCATTTCAACAAGATTTTTCATTTGAGGAGACTGAACCAAATAAAAAAGCTATCATAAATGCTCTGGCTCCCAAGTCCTCCCATTAATAAACAAACAGACAAACAAACAGACAAAAATAAATATCAAGACTTAAAAACAACAGACCAAAATATAATAAATCATGGTATAGTGTCTCATTTCACCAAAACTTTTATATCTAATTTGGTAATACCCCAGTTTGACATTTCCTTTTTGACATGTTGAAATTTCCTTTCATTTTAAGCAAGCCTGTCCCATAGCATGCATCTAATAGAAAAAAAATTTGATCTTGTGATCCATATGACCACCTTGAGGGCACACTGCAGTTTGCAGAGCACATGGTGATACTTATGGTGCCAATAACAATGTCTAAATAACACAAGTTTTAATCGTAGTCATCTTTTATCGTCATAGAGGCTCCCTGGGTTCCTTTTAATTGGATCATATTGAAATGTGCTGTCCTGATCTTCATGAAATAGAGCAAAGTCACCCTTACTCACCATCTGAAGTCTCAGATGTTCCTTCTTACCCAGTAATGAAAATGAAAATTATTTTCCTTGGCAACTCAGATGGTATTCTGGTTAATTATGTGGATGTAATTCTTAGATTATTTGCATATTTTATAGCTGAAAAGCCCTCAACTTTATTGCCAGGTCTTTTTTTAAACTTTCTTAAAATATTATTTCCCTAGTTTATGTTATTTTGTCACATTTTAAAACATACTAAATTTGCCTGAAATTCTTTTTGGAATAAGGCAGGCTGTAATGTTTTAAAATGCATGCCTGTTTTGTATTCATTTTACAAGACTTATAAGTGGTGTCTATACATCCAAATATGATGTGTCCCTAAAAATTTTATGTTCACGAAGGGCCAGCTTCGAAGATGTAAGCGAAAAAGAGCAAATACACAAATAACTGGATTAGTTTCTTTTTTGAAACATTTTAAGAATGGCTTCCTAACTACACTGGATTTAGAAGTAGATATGCACTCCTTTTCTCAAAAAAAGTGGGGGGGGGGGTGGAGGAAGAGAGTTCATTCAGAAATACATCACTGCTAAAATATTATATATTGTAGTTAAAAATAAACTGTATGTTTAGAAATCATGAGATAACATAGATTATTCTGAGTGGATATGCTGTGGAATCAGATGCTCTTTACAAATATGTTGACTGGTTTATGGGGCAGGTACACCCTGAATGAATGGATAGGATGGATTTCTACGTTGTAATTTCTTTTTAATGACAAGCTGAACAGCTGGTCAGTGTCAGTGCCTTGTGGTGACCTATCATGTTACCACATTTTCTTACCATTATGATAAGTCCCTAGAAAATCAATGCTGAGGAAAAAAACGTTTTTTCAGGGTGACTTCGTGTCATTAACTTCTGCCAATTAATGAATCCAGAAAATTTTTAAAACTTCTCATAGCAAAAGCACATACAGATTCAACCAAATGTACTATTTAAAAATGTTACAAACATCTTACAGTCAAACAAAAGCTTCTTATATTATGTATCATCTCACTTTCCAAATTAAAAAAAAACCCTAAAATGACTACAATGTCTGATATCTGCCATTTATTACATTTGTAATTTTTTTCTATGGGCTTAACAAACATCATTTCATTTAATCATTTTAATAATCCTGAAGACAGTCATTACCGGAACCTTATGGAGAAGAGGAGTTCATAGCCTGCACAACAGCCATGTTTAAACCCCACACAGAATGAGAACTAAAATCCAAGTCTGACAACACTACCTTCTATACCGTGCTTCCAGAATCTGAAGGGGTAAACCGATTGGGCTATGTTGACCCAGTAAACGTAAATGCCTTTGTATGATACTGCTTATTTCCTACAGATTAAGAAACACTAGAAGCTTGGCTTTATATTCTCTAGTTTCGGGACCCAGGATTGCAGGACTAACAGTTTTCTTAAAGGTTTTAGTAATCAGTTGTTTGCATCACATAAACTACTCTAAGCGATGATGAAGAGGACTAAAAAGAAGAAAGAGAGAGAGAGAAACAAAGATGGCATATATGAATCTGTGCAATGAAAAGTGACTTTAATAAAACTGCACCATTGTCTATAATTAGCTTTATCTTAAATTTTAAAGAAACAGGATGATATAGAAAAAAAGTTATTAAACAATGTCATGATCTTTTCTGTTAACAAGTTCCCCTGAGACAGGGACTAGACAATTCACTTTACTGCTTGGGTTTTCTAAAGTATAAAATGACCTTTTGCAGCTTTTGGAGTGTTGAACTTTTAAAGTGATGTCAAGTTTTAAAATTAAATGATTTGATCAGACCTCTGTTTCCAGAAAGGTGGAGTAGATGTGTATTTCCCTATTCCTCCCACTGAGACCAACTAAAAATCCCAAGCATTTATATACAAAATGAACATAGAAGATTCTGAAGGGTGGAGAGAAAAGCAAGATAAACTAGGGATCTCAGACCCACAAAATGACACAATGCTATGTTCTCTAGGTTTTTCCTTTTGCCTTCTGTATTACAGACTGGAGCTAAGGGAGTTGGTGTTCCAGAAGTGCCAATGGGTACAGAGAAAAATCCTCAGCAAAAGCCTGCATTTTCCAACCAAAGGACCAGAAAAGGGTCAAGCAAGAGAGAAACTTTTAGGTAAAAACTGCTGTAATTCGGCAAAATACCACAGAAAAAAAGTTATTGCCTCATCTCACTCATCCCAGGAAAGGCTGAGTGGGTATTCAAGACATCTACACTTGTCAGGCTATACCAGGTGCCCCAACCCGTCTGGCACAATTATGTCAGAGAAGGTCAAGTAGGGAGCGTGGATTTCATCCTCACTGATGGTAATGAAACTGACTTTTACTCCACCCACAGTCTCAGTGGAAACCTCTGCTATTTTAGGAATGAAAAACACAATAAAAAAAAAAAAACAACTTAATGGGGATGAGCTGAACAGCAGAATGGAGAGGACAGAAAAAAGAATCAGTGACCTGGAACACAGAACAGTTGTAATTATGCTATCTGAATGAAATGCAAAGAGAAAATAGAGTAAAAAATGTGAAAAGAGCCTCAAGACCCCATGGACTATAACAAAAGATCTAGCATCCACGTCACTGGAATCCCAGAAAAAGAGAAGAAAGAGGATAAACTGAAAAAGTGCTCAAACACGACTATAAACTTCTTAAATTTGGCAAAGAATATAAACCTATAGACTCAGTAAGCTGAATGAACTCCATACAAGATAAGCCCAAATAAATCCACCTGAAAACACATCATGACCAAGCTTCTAAAAACTAGAAACAAACAAACACAAACAAAAAATCTCAAAAGCAGCAAAAGAGAAATTATACTTTACCTATAAAAGAAAACCAAGATGAATAACAGTGGGTGTCTCATTAGAAACCAAAGAGGCCAGAAAAAAAGTGACACAATATTTTTCAAGTACTGAAAGAAACAATTGTCAACTCAGAATTTTATATCCAGTAAAATATATCCCAGGAACTATAGAGAAATCAAAACATTTCTGGATGAATGCAAAGTAAGAGAATTTATCACCAACAACCTATCCTAAAAGAATGGTTAAAGAAACATCTCAAATAGAAAATAAATGATAGAAGAAGGAATCTTCAAACATCATGAAGGAAGAATACATGAGAGAAGGGTAAGAGCGCATGAATACACATTTACCTTTTCCTCATTAGTTTTCTAAAGCATCTTTGATTGTTGAAGCAAAAATTATAACATTGTCTGGTGTAGTTCTATTACATGTAAATATTTAAGACAATTATAAATGGAGGAAACTAAGGCACATGAAGGAAGATTTCTACACTTCATTTGAACTGATGAAATATCACACCAGTGATAAGTTATGGATAGATAGTGAGATACCCAGAGAAACCAATACAAAGCTATACAAAGTGACACACTCAGAAACACTGTAGGTACATAAAAATGGAATTGTAAAAGATGTTCAAGTAACCCATAGAAAGGCAAGAAACTAAAAGAAAGAAGGAAAACCTGAGAACAAGCAAACAACAAAAATAAAATGGCAGCGCTAACATATCAACAATATTATACTTATTAGTATGTTAAATATAAATTACCTAAATACATTAATTAAAATACAGAGGTTGGCAGAATGGATTTAAAAACATTGCATATATGTTACAAGAAACCTCCTATATAATGATTTAGGTGGGTAGAAATTAAAAGGCTAGAAAAAGAAGTATCATGTAAATATTAATCAAAATAAAATAGCAATTGCTATATTAATATCATATAAGGAAGATTTCAGAGCAAATAAAGTTACAAATGACAAAGGGATATTACATAATGACTAAAGGGTCAATCCAACAAGAACACGTAGTTATCCTAAATTGGTATACAACAAACAACAGAGCTGCAAAATATGTGAAGCAAAATCTGATAGAACCAAAAGGAAAAATTGATAAATCCACAGTTAATGCTAGATAATTCAACATTCCTTTCTAAACAGTTGATAGAATATCTGAACAGAAAATCAACAAGGATATAGAACTCAACACTACAATCAACCAACAGGATCTAATTAACTCGTATAGCATGGCATGTAACAACAGTAATACACCATATTCTGGGCCATAAAATTAACTTCACCTAGTTTAAAATAATTAAAATCATAAAGGGTGTGTCCTCAGAACACAGTGATCACAGAAAAGCTTCAAACATATGGAAATGAAACAGCACACTTCTAAATAATCTGTGGGCTAAAAAGGAAGTTCCAAAGGAAATAATAAAATGTTTTGAATTGAATTGAAATAAAAATACAACATATCAAAAGTTGTTAGAAATAGCTAATGCATTGCTGGGAGGGAAATTTGTAGCACTAAATAAAAACATTAAAGAAAATGAAAAGTCTTGAATTGATCACCCAAGCTCTATTCTCAAAAAAGTACAAAAAGTAAAATAAATCCAAAGCCAACAGAAGGAAGGATATAATGTAAATAAGAGCAGAAAACAATGAAACTGAAAACAGAAAAAAAATATAGAAACAAATGTAGCAATGAGCTGATTCTTTGTAAAGCTGATTGACAAATATTCTGAATTTTTATTTAGAATATATTCTAAATAGACAAAAATTTCTAGCAAAACTGACAGAAGAAGAGAAAGGACACAAATTATTAGTATCATGAATGAAACAGGGGATATCACAACAGAACTTGCAGACATCAAAAAAAAAGAAAATGCTATGAACTCTAAATACATACATTAGAAAACTTAGATGAAATGGATGGTTTCCTTGAGAAACACACCCACCACAACTCATCATCCAACATGGGACAGATAATCTGAATAGCCCTCTACATTTCTAAGGCAATTGAAATGTACTTTTGAAACATCTCCCAAAAAGAAATATCTGATAGTTTCGGTGGAGAAATATAACAAATGTTAATAAAACAGCACTAATTCACAATCTCATTAGGAAATGAAAATTAAAATCACAAGTTATCACTATAAAACTATCAGGAAAGGAATTGTTGTTCAAGGGGTATAAAGTTACAGTGATACAAGATGCATAACACCTAGAGATCTGCCACATAAAATAGTGCCCGCGGTTAACACTACAATGTTGTTCACCTAAAAACTTATTAAAAGGGTAGATCTCACGCTCAGTGCTCTTAACACACACACAAAGCTAATGGGACACAATAAATCTTCTGGCAGTGATGACTACGTTTATTACATTGATTCTGGTGATGGTATCTATACATACCCATACTCATCAAAATGTATACATTAAATGTGTGCAATTTCTCATATATCTCAATAACGCTAAAAATAAAATTATAAAAAATAAAATAAAACATATTGACAACACCAAAATTTTGGCAAGGCTCCCAAGAAACAGAATCACTCAAACATTGCTGGTGTAAATGTGAAATGGTACAGACACTCGGGAAAACAGTTTGCAAGTTTCTTAAAAAACAAAACCAAACCAATCATGCAACTGTTTTATGACCTGGAGATTGCACTCCTGGCATCTGTGCCAGAGACAGGAAAATGAACATTCACACAGAAACTTATAAATAAACATTCACAGCATCTCTATGTGTAATAGCCCAAAACTGTATCAAAACCTGAATGTTCTGCAAAGGACGAATCACTAAACACAATACCGTGCATCTAAATGATGAGATATTACACAGGAAATACAAAGGAACAGACTATTGATGCATGCCACAGCTTAGGTGGACCTCCAGACGATTATGCTCAGTGGAAAAAAAAAAAAAAGCCATTTCCAAAAGTTTACATATTTCAGATTCCATTTAGACAATGATCTTCAACCTTAAAATGATAAAATTGTTGAAATGGAGAACACACTAGTGGTTGCTAGGGGTTGACTAAGGAAATGGGGGGCCGGTGGGAAGTGAGTATAGCTATAAAAGAGCACCACGAAGGATCCTTGAGGTGAAAGAAATGTTCTGAATCTTGTCTGTATCAAAATATATTGTCATATTTTATCGTAGTTTTGCAAAATGCTGGGGTAAACTGGGTAAAGGATCCATGGAAACTGTGTACTGTTTCTTACACTGAATGTGAATCTGAAATCATCTCAAAATAAAGACATTAATTTAAAAAGTTAGATGACTCCATGAGATAAGAATTAAAAAAATAAATGGACCTTCGCTTTTTGTTTCCTTATTTTAATTTCCTATTTATTCATTAATATATACATTCACTATTATTCGTTTATTGATGTGTTCTTAGGCTTTTAGTTTTATTTTCACTCTACTTATAGGTGTGTGGATTGAAAAGGGGTATTTTATGAAGTTTATTCACTGGGACTATTTCATTCACTGTGCTTTATTATCCATTTGGAACACTGCAAGAATCACACACTGATAATAATAATGATAAACTTATATACAGTATCTTGTCAAGCTAGAGGGGAAACGTCTGTTTTTACTTCTTTGTAAATGTTATTTTCTGATTTCTACCAAACACCACCATATACCCTTTCTGTCTCAGTTCATATATTCAGCAGATACTGCTTGAGCACCTATTCTGCAGTACTTGTTGTTCCAAACACTGAACATTCTACTGGTGAAAATACAGTCTCTACCGAGTAAGTGAGATATGTAATACACATCACACCTGCAAAGCCAAAAGACATTGTATATATCTGGAGCTAAGAAATCTGAACCTAAGCTTGAGAGTAATCAGGTTTTTCAAAAATGACGGTGTTATAGGTGGAATTGTGCCCTCCACCCCCCCAAGATGCATGTGTTGAAGTTTCAACCCTCAGTACCTCAAAATACAAGCATATTTGGAGATAAGCTCTTTAAAGAGGTAATTCAGGTAAATGAGACCTTTAGGGTGGGATTCTAATCAAATATGACTGGTACCCTTATAAGAAGAGGAAGAGACACCAAGGATGCACATGCACACAGGAAAGGCCATGTGAGGACACAGTGAGAAAGTGGCCATGTACCAAGTCAAGGAGAGAGGCCTCAGGAGAGACCGACCCTGACAAACCCTTGCTCTTGGACTTCCAGCCTCCAGAACTGGGAGACAATAAACTTCTGCTATTTAAGCCACACAGTCTGTAGTATTTTGTTATGACAGCTCTAGCAAACTGATATAGATGGTATTGGATGGTATCCCATCTAGAGAGAGTTTGCGGCTATGGGAGGATGAGAAAAGGGTACTCCAAAGTGTACACAGTGGGAATAGGGGCCAAAGGTTGCCTAAGAGGGTTGAAAAGTTTCACCTGATGAGATGAAATAGAAACCTAGGGAATGTAGATGCCAAAAGAAGAGGTGAAGAAAGATCATAAACATAAGAGGTCACTGGGGTCATGGGAAAGATTGCAAGTTGGTAGGGAAACAGGAAGTGAAGTAATCAAGGACGTCATTCAGGTTTTGCGCTCAAGGAACTGGGTGACTGCATTGCCAAGCATCTTTTGCAAACTCCATGAATGAGATTTGAAACAGAAATTTAAAATTCCATTTTTTCAAATCCTGTTGAAGACTGCTAATCTCTCTCTCTTTCCATAGTATTAGGGTTTAAGTGGGCACAGAACCACCCACCTGGAGGTTACATTTCTAAAGCTCTTTTCTAGCTAGGAGTGAAAAAAGACAATGTCCTGACAAAAGAACGTGATGTATGCCACCGCCAGATCTTATTATTAATTATTTAAGGCATTTTAGACAAGTAGGTCAATATCGGTAAGTGCACCAGCCAGAAATGAATGACATGAACTGAGGATGCCAAAATTATTAAACTATCTCCAACACATACTCACATAATATTAAGATTTTAAGCAAATGCTAAAGAATTTCTAGTTTTACTATTAATATATGAAATAACTCACAAACTCATTAGTATAAGGTTCACATAAAAAAGTAATCAATTTTCAAATGAGCCTGTGTACACACACACACACACACACACACACACACACACACACACACACAAAACCAAATACATATAAACATCGTAGAATATATTTAAATGGGATAATTTGCAGAAGGACTTCTTTACATTGAAAAATTTATAAAAATATATCTTTGCATTAATTTCATCTATCTTACTAGCTCTAATGTAATCTCTTAGCTCAGTTTAACTCCAATAACATTTTAGTTTGTTCCCTTAAGACTGACTGAATGATGCTTTCACTGAACTAAAGGGAATTTTGCTATCAAATTAAAAGACTGATTCATGAATAGCAATCTAATATATAATGCGACTGATTCTCATTATTTACTTTTGAAACCAGTGCACTACTCTATAAATATACTTCATGTTTTCAGATTTCAGAAATTAATTCTGTATCTATCACACTCCATGGAATTGACTCTAACGATGTTCAATTTTTAAACATACTAAAACAAGAAGGACAAAGAAATGATGTACCACTATATAGATCTGTGCAAAGTCGATAATTAGATTATTTTCTATAATCATGATACATAATTGTGTATAAGTAGGGAAACAGACAGAAATTAAACAAATAATATGTGCCAGATACTATGGGTGAATTATATAATTTATTATTATTCCCTATGCCTTGGGATATTCAATTTTGTTTTTTAATTTAAAGATAATGTTAGTGGAACATTATATGCGTCCAGATGCCAGGAAGCATATTGCTACTCTATGGAAGAGACCCGTACCACCTTAAAGAGTTCGGTGCACAGTTTCAGGACATAGACCAAGTAGTAAACGAGAACCTAAAAAATATTTTATTACAAATATTATTTGCACCTTTTAATGGAAACAAACTCAAATCCACAGATATATATATTTATGTATGGGTATATATATGCATATATATACACAATGAAAGTATATATACACATACATACATATATACACACATATAATTAAAAAAATAGTAATATAGCCACAAATACCAAGAAAGTCATAGAATGTCACACATTTGTACTGTTTTTTTAAACTGATTATAATCTAGACGGGAATTCCCTACAATGCTGGTCATTTTAACTTAAAAACTCAGTGTAATAAGCATTTGGGCAATAAATAAGCCTCGTTCTGCCATTGATGACACTAATAATAGAATTATAGTAAAATTAATGATGTATAATATGTCCAGATGCAAAGGCATACACTTAAATTTGGTTTCTATACACAAAGCAGTGAGTGTACTTAAGACAGCTGTGAGCTGGCACCAGAAAATTCACTTTTAATCAGTGTGTTTGGTCAGAACTGCACCTCAGTGTTTAGATAATAAGTCCCACAATCATCCAAGAAACTAAGGCAAATGTTGCATTTGCTGAACCTGTCCTTACAAGTTCTTCTTTCTCCCAGCTTAATTTACTGTGTCCAGCATGCCTTAATAGGGAAGAGTCGTTTCAGTTGCTTTGAGGAAATCAAAGAACTGAAATAGCCTTCATTCTGAAAACAATCAGCAGAGTAACTTCTATGTGCCAAGCAGACTGTCAAATCAAGTCACTTTGAAAAGCACTGCTTGTGAGTTTAGGGCTCATTTGCCAGTGGGAACAAATGTATGTATGTAAATGTAATATGTATGTACAGCTACCTTTGGTGCTGGTATTTCACAGTCTGCAGAGAAATCACAAGGCGCTAATAAACCTGGCCAGTTTGCCTTCTCAGGCTGCCTCTGATATCACCAGCTCCTGACTTCCTGCCTCCTGCAATGATTAGCCCATGGCTTTGCTGACATACCATTCAGGAAGGTAGGTGCCCTGCTGCCCTCAAACTGTCAGCTCGGAATCCAACCTCATTACCCCCATGTGTAAGGGGAGGGTCTTTTAGTCCTCTATGAGTATTATTTATCAAATTTCCATTTGAAGATTGCCTGGCCTCCGAAGTATTATAATTTTGTTCTCCAGTGAATGCTTACAAAAGTTGAATGTGTCTGGATTGAGGCAATCCGAGTAATAGGTGTCATGCTGTACCTGAAGCCATTGTCCTCTCAGCCCTCAGGCTCTGGCCGGTCATGACAGATTTGATTTTTACCCAGGGTAGATTTTCTTCTAGGCGAACTGCAAGGCCACCCTTGTAATTTGCCTTTAGAAGGAATCCCTTTCAGTTTTTCCTGTCTGTCCACACACATATGCCTGTATAATTACATGTGTATTTATACAGGAATATTTCTCAAATTTTGAAACTATTTTAATTATTCATCGATGAAAATCCTCAGGCCTGTGTAAATCAATCATGAAATATATGTATCCAGTAGGGAAAGATTTGTTGATGGCTTTACATACTAATTTTATACTTAGATGTCTCTGCATAGGGAAAAATTTTCTTAAATTTTTGAGGTTCTGGAAAAAAATGTATGACCATTTATGACAATTTTATGTAGTGTGAGTACCTATAACCTCAGTTTTCAAGAGAAAATGGACTTTTCACCTCAAATCCAGTCTGTGTTATGCAGCAAAGTCATGGAAATATTAGAGCTACTTAGATTTTAGATTTAAAGTCAGGAAATATTTTAAAGATGCTAAATTCAGCCCTGTGAGTTAAACGAAGGATGAGGAATGCAGATGGATGCTCCAATTATATGAATTAGAACAGAAATAGAATCATTGGTGATACTCTAGAAGCAGGAGAAAACAATGAGTGGAATATAGAAGAAGCAAAAGTTTCACTAGAAAGCTAGGCCATCAATTTCTCTTACCTTTTTAGAAAGGGAACAGTAGGACTCACAAAATGCCTCAGGGCCAAAATTCTACTTGGGAAAGGCAGGGATGAAAGAGAACAGACTTGACACAGATATTAGCAGTACTCTGTGGAAATTTACTTTCCTGTATCTGAATGTTCAACTTCTTAATTGCTAAGAATATAGTTGGCTTCACAGGGTTCCACTGCTTGGTGTGCTGCAATAGCTTACAGTATGATTGTGGATCAAGAGAACTATACAAAATCATGAGTTTAATTATGGAAATGAAAATTAATAGAAACTTATGTGATTAGGCTAATAAAATGTTCTTCAAAATATATACAAGCTCTATTTGTGAATCCTTCAGTTTAATTTTAATTTCATATGAAAATAAAGGGCATATGAACTATTAGACTAATAAAATATCACCTTTTCATTGAGCTCATTCTAGGGTTCCTACAGAGATACGGTTAGAGAGGAGGAGGAAGAGGGAAGGGAAACTGAGGCTTATATCTGTTGAGAAGTAGGAAGATATTTGAGGGACCAGATTCTCACGCCTTCAGCCTTAAACTAAAGCAACTCTTTCAGAACTAAACCCACTTGGGTCCTCCCTTATTCTGACCCAGGAGGAGAGTTTTGAGTTCTTTTCCCCATGATTAGTTTCTGACATGCGACCTGAAAAAGGAGAAAAGTGATGAAAAGAGAAAGTATAATGCAATAAACAGAGTCAACCAATGCCTGAGAAGAAACCAGAAACCATAAAATAATGAAATTGAGAAAATTAACTATAAGTAACTATATGTTTCACATAGGGGAGATTTAAAAAATAATATGCATCTTTAAAATAATTAAGAGATGTTATACATCAAAGTCACTCTATTTAACTACCTTGGATGGGAAAATTGCCGTTTATGTAAATATATAAATTCATTGTGTTAAAAATTGCCTGGCTTTTTTTCTATTTAATATAACTTAATGAAGCATACTATAAAATAGAAGTCCTATGTTTTTATTTATAAATTAGAATAACTATATATTGAATATTCTTAAAGCAAATCATATTAGGTGGAATGCAAGCAAACAAACAAGCAAAACCCCAGGAATAAAATCCACTATATTTATTTGCTGACTATTCATGTACTTAGTATTCAACTCCATATGAGAAAGAGATTTAAAGTGAAAACTTTTACACGAGCTCTTTAACTTTTCTCCCGGTGTTAATTAGCTGAGGTTAAATTGTACGATCTCTGGGGCTTTTCGCCACCAAGGCTTATTTGCTGCTTACAGCACCTGTTTATCTCCTCACTCCGGGTTCCAGGCTGGTGAAAGAGTCTCCATCTAAGAAGCTGCTAGTGCATAAAGGGACGGAGATCATATTTTGAATAATAGTAAAATAAAGCATTATAGTTCAGCTATATCATATGTTCTCAGAGAGCAAGAAAATTATTCTGAATACTTCTGTGTGCTCCATAGTAGCTGGCATAAAATAAATAGTAAGTAAATATTTTTGACCAATGATTCATAATAAAATAACTTTCATTTTATGAAACTTTAATTTTAGTAAAAGGGCCACACAACTGATAGGGGACAAGAAGAAATTCATTGTCTTTCAAAACAAAGCATTCAATACGAAAGGCATTACTACATTAATTGCATTTTAATATTTCAATAACATTTTGTTGTTCTATAGACTGAGTTAAAATTTTCACTTTATTTTTTCGGTAGCTCAGTGCAGATCTTTTATTCACATGCCCTCCTGGTATAGAATAGCAAGCGGCAAACTATCATTAAAGCACCCGTAGGTTAAGCACAGAATTAGAAAGTCCTTATTATGAAGATTAGGAGAGACAAAAAGTGTAGAGAACTAAATATCAGATCAAAAGCTGTGTCTCCAGTCCTGACAGAGCAATCAGTCTTTGACTTTTACACAGTAAGCAAATACAGTGTGCATTTTATAAACAGCAAATAAACGGGCAACCTCAGAACATCACTTTGATGAGGGTGACTTTCCTGACTGCAACCACACTTCCCGTATTCACTGACGCTTCCTGGGGAAGATGCAAGTCAGGAAAACTTGCAAAGCACTTAAAAACCATAGCAGACAATGAAAACTAAAAAGGCCATTTAGGTTTTCTGAAAGAGAAGCATAGCAGTATGCCTTCAAAAGCTTCTCAAAAGGCATCAGCTTAGGATTCCACTCATGGAGCTAAGGCCACTTTTCAAAAGGCAAAAATATTGGAAGCAGCAGAAAAAAATTCTTTAAAAAATACTGGAAGTTTCATAAATGTATTTTAGTTTAAAAAAAATAATAATCTGCTTTGATTTAATATTATTTATGAATGCATGAAATAATACTCTCGTGAAGGTTAGCACTCTAGAAATAGTCTATATCATTATTTTCTCTGCTCAGTCTACTCCAGTGCCAAAAACCAAGTGGGAACTCAGTAAAAATAAATTGATGATGACGATGATAACTTCTCTGAGATGTACACATAGGTTGAAAAATCAGTTATTAAACCCATATTCATTTTCACTTTGAATTTGTCTTTCTAAAGAACTTGAAATCAGATTTATTTCAGTTTTGTCTCTGCTATATTTTGATGAGAAATGAAGAAACTGCAGACACAGACCTTTTATATTGATGATGCAGGATTTATTTATTAGGCTCATTCACTGGGCAGGTTAGGGAGCTATTGTTTCTGAAGTCACCCACTGCATTCTGGGGCAGTGAGCCCTTGTGAAACTACAAACTCAATTATAGCATGAATTCATATTTTATACATTAAATTTCATAAGTTATACTTGGTTGAACAGAGTAACTCAACTAAAATATGATTTATAATTAAATCCTTATCAATCACCCTAAGAGTGCAACCAATCTGTATAGTTTGGTCCTCGGTTCTCATTTAAAATTGTGAAGTGACTTGTCAGGTAATAAGAATAATCAGTTTTAGGCAAGAGACAATTGCTTGCTGCAATACAGTCACATCTGTAATTGATCAGCAACAGTGTGATGACTTATCATTCATGAGATGTGTACCATCTCAGAAAGCTTAACTTATAGAGTGGAGCATTCAGCCTCAAATTTGCAAATATTTCAGAATTAGAACAGTTCTATACTCCATACGTTTCATGTTTTTTACTCCTTAAAAATATAGAAATTAAACTAGATCTACTTCCAATCATCATATTATTCATTGTATTACAATTAAAAATTATATTAGATGCACACATTTGTGCATGTGTGTTGCTACTCCTATAAAAATATTTTCCAACCACTCATGACATGGAAAAATGTCACCTTGGGCAATATTGAAGAATGGTTACTTCTTTACACTGATTTTTTTTTTTTTTCTCATTAAGACATTTTTTACAGTAGTTTAGGTTCATAAACACTGACTTTTTCCTTAACAGAAAAATCAAGTAAATTTTATCCATTGGCCATTATTTGACTATAAAATGCTCATCTTTTATTAGAAATCCATATAGAAGATTATAAATTTTGCTTATGGCGTAAGTTACTTAATAGGAAGCATGGAAAATAATGGTGTAAAGGCTCAAAATTGAAATGGGTTTCCATATGAAGAATCAAGACACATACCCCTATATGGTTGGTGGTGTTCTGTAAGTACAGATCCAGGAGAGGCAGAAAGTGAAGGAATAAAGAAGTGGAATTAAAATGAGAAGACAGAGTTGCAGAGTGAGTGTGTTTTGTTTGTTTTTGCTTTAGAGGAGAGGAAAGAGAGCAGAAACACGTTATACATCATAGTCTAGAGTCTAAATCTCAGGGCATTACTCTACGCTGGCCAAATTACTCGCTCTCTTGCCACCTTCATTTGTTCATTTGTACATGTACATAAATAATACTTTACTTAGCTCAGTCATGAGGCTCACCATATTAATAAATGTGAAAGAAATTTCCTAGTAATGTAGTTCAAGTAAAGCATGCTATTATTGTAACTTTTTATCCAGTAGTCAAATTAAATGGTGTTTTTCTCACTTTGCTATTTTTGCATAGCCATAAAATGCATTTATTTTCTCAATACAAAGCACAAAATTTCACAATAATGAGCAGATGATGTCAGTGAAAACAAGTTTTGCAATGTTGATCTTAATTATAATAAAGAAATGCTATCTAAATCATAGGTCATAAAGAAGCAGGGATGCAAATTTTACTAAAAAATTATCGGTAAAAAGGAAAACAGGTAGTATTTCAATGAATTCCACTATTTTGTTTAAGATTATATAATTTTTATCTTATTGGTTAATCAACACACACACACACACACACACACACACATATATAAAATTGAAGTGAACATATTTTTTGTGTAAAGTAAGACCATCTATACTTTATGAGAAAAACATAACCTAGGTAGGTTTATGTCCCCATATGCAATATTTTAGAGTAGTCTTAGCTTATAATAACTCATCACGGGGTGATACTTATAAACTGGAATGTATAACATAGAATTGTATAACCCAGATTTTGAAAAGTTGCTAAATTATCAAGACCATAGATTACCTTTACTAAGAATAGATCTCAGGTTCCAATCTAACCAAAAAGAGAATACATATGAAAAACTTTTAAATATTCATATTGCAACAAATAATCAAATATTATTTCATAAAATATATTTAAATATTTTATCTGATCACTTAATTTTAGACCTCAGAAATACATGTTTATATTTATTATTTTCAGCTTAATGAGGCTTTAAAAAGAAATAAATGGACTTATATTCAATTATAATTATCACAATGCTCTCTTTTGTTTGATATGTCCTTTAATAACAGAACACAGCAAGTCTCTTCATCCCAAATCTGAAAATGCGGTTTCCATCACTCTAACTTGTGATCAAATATAACAGTTTATAAGGAAATTAGAGGTCAGTTTACATTAAACAGCATAAACCAAACCTGTAACTTAATAAAGCATGGTGGGAAGACCAATATCTAAGTGGGAGGCAGGCTTAATATATGCTGTACCTGTAGAATGCCATTCATAGGAAATTGACTCAAGATTTATAGCTGCAGGTAATATTTCAATGTCAGTGAAAACCAGGGCACATGCCTCAGCAGCAGAAATTAACCCTCAAGGAAATAGTAATGTTATATTTGTAGGTGGGAGAATCACACTGGCTGAAGCCCTAAAAATTATATCACTTAGAATTTGGCAAAATTCAGAAAAAAATTTGTATACACAAATAATGTTAACATATAAATCATAGCCAAAATATAGCCCTCTTTTGATTGTACTGAAACCTGTATTCATTTGATGTTATGACATAAATAAAAATCATAATATGAAACAACAAAAAAGAAAGCTAGAAAGTGTATTGGAATATTTGCTTTTAGGAGACAAAAGTTCAATCTGATGATACTTAGAAATAAAAATGATGAGACTTTTACTATGTTGATTTCATATGACTGTCATGAAAAAATATATTTTTATCTGGAAAGGAATCTAAATTTATATTTCCACTATATTACATTAACTACACAAAACAAACTGAAAGAAGTAAATTTACAGTATCACTGATCAGAACCCTGGAAAGGTAGAACTAAACTCTCCAATCTAGGTGAAGCATTTCACATGTATAACTAACTTCAAAACAGTGGTAATCACAAGCAATTGAGCTCATCAAGATACACAAACTGAATTAACAAGTGTGAAATTCATAGTGAATATTATCCTACAAGGGAATGAGCATTAATAAATTCAATTGCAAGTGGTTAATATCACATATACTACTGTGAAATATCATGTTTTTCAAGATATTAAATGCATTTAGGAAAAAAATTATCCCCTTTCACTCCTAATGTCAGTATTTGGAAACAAAGCAAAAGAAAATTCATGCTCTTAATCAAGGATTTATCTATTCCTGCTGTATTCTAATTTCCCAGTTGGCTTTACATCTCATGAAACTACAAAGAATAACTGCATTAACATACTGAGCATCTAACAACACATTGCGTCAAATACATGCTCAAAAGTGTCCTAGACAAGCTGGATTGTAGAACACAGACATAAGGAAAAATGTTTCCTTTTCAGTTGTGAAAAATTGTACGTGTAAAAACCTTGTCAAATTCTGTGTCTATATTTGACAGTGAAAATATACGGCATATCGAGTCATTTTTTTCTAGCTCCATCAGTGATACTGTTTGTACAAACGGGCAAGGTTTAATACTTCATAATATTCAAAAGACACTGCAACATATGCTGAATTTCACTTATTCCAGCTATGTATTCATTGTCTCAAAGCCTGACCGTGGAAGCGATTTTCAAGCATGCAAAGCAGCAAAAGAGTTAAGGCAAATTGTATTGTCTAAGATATCTTGGAATCTTGTTCTTTCTGAATAGTGAAGAGAGAAAAAAAATACACTGGGGGGGGGGGAAAACAAAACCTTTTTTTATTAAGGACCATTTCATTTCATAGTGCTTATATCTCATTTTGTAGGAAGGACATCATTCTTTTAGAGGGCAGAAAAGAATAGAGAAAAATGTATTTTCTGTCTGACATGAGACATTTAATACAATAGAAATGTCTAATTGGTGTCACAAGGTCAGATGACTTTGTCCCCACAATCAGGGACACCTGTGAAATGAAAGGTCAACATGTAATGTCTCTAAACCTACCAAGGAAGATTGTATTTTTTTCCCATAATGCACACATAAGTCATATTTTTATTATAAAAATGAGCAAAAAAGGTGACACTCATTAAAATGGTAATGGTTTTCATGAAACAGTCAATATTTTATTATTTTGTATTAAAATGACAGTAGACCCAGATGGTTACTAATTGGGAGATAAAATATGTGTGTCTATGTGTTTTTATATGTGTATCTGTGAGTTTGTAAAGCAAAAGTCTGTTTTCTATTGAAAATTACAGTTGTGTTTTGGAGGTGATTTACGTAAAATAGAATGACACTTTCTAGATATCCATAAGATTTATCCATGTGGAATAAGTTATTCCTTTGGAGGGTCAGAGAGGGCCGATCCTAGGCAAAAATAAAGGTGTTGCCATTTCTCCTTTTACCTCTTATCACTTCATTACCTCTCAAGTTTTGAAATCCTATAACTCTTCTCTGTCTGACTATTCTATTGTGAGTCATTTCCTGCTAAAATTCCTTGGATCATTCCCTCTCCCCAGGCCACACATCAGATGCCGAGTCTTCAGAAGCTTTTTCGTAAGCAAAATGACCTTGTCCTGTGATCTGCCTTTAAGAGGTTTTGCTAGTTCTAATCTGATCAATAGATTACAAAAATATGTTTCTGTAATAAATGTAGATGAATTATAATGGTTTAATATGATGGCTGGCTGTATGTACATTTGAAAATAGACTTACACACCCAAATGAAAAAGCATGAGTGCCTAATCTAAGAATATAGTCACTATAGCCTAATTTATGGTACTTGGAAATGGAAGTGGTGGTATTGGGTTTAGACAGAGAAAAGAACAAAGGCTTAACAAGCATTGCTTTCCACAGATTATCTTGCATCACAAAAATGTAGAGGCCCACAGACTCTATACTTTCCAAACTTCAGTTTGAGATTTGAGACTTAAGTGGTTGATTCTACCTTTTTTTTTTTTTTTAGTATGTCATTAGAGTTTTCAGCTCTATTACTGTTCATACATGGTTACTAGTTATTGTCATATTGTTTTATTTAAGTTTTACAATGTATGCTTTTAAAGGTTGTTTCTACAAGACATATCAGGCATATAAATGAGGAGCTTATGTAGGAATCTCTTCAACGCATTTATTAAAAGTAACTCATGGATGTATCATATCAATATACAGTCCTAGAGAGCCATAAATACAGTCAGTAATGATTGGGGAAGACTTTTGTTTATGTTCATGTCCTAAAAACAGAACCAAATACTTAAATGTGGACAAAAATGTCTAGCATTTTTTGACGTCGTGTTTGTATGTACTAGGTGAAAGTTTATGGGAAAGGCAGAAGTCTCTGAATGACATGGGAGAAGACTGAAGAGCCACTTGTGTGGTAAAACCATTGGACTTGATGTCTATATAAATGTAAATAGGAGAGAAATAGAAAAAATGGGGAAGGCTTTGAATATCTACTTCTGGCAACAGAAGCCCATCAAGGAATGTTCCAGGAGAGGAGTAGGTTGTGAGAAGGAAAACAGAGAAGATGTTGAACTGGATTTGGGATGAGCTCTGCCATGGACTTTTAAGAAATCGGAATTTAGAGCTTGCATTTCAGGAATCATTGCATATGGAACGTTCCAAGGAAGTAAAAAGAGTGAGAAGCCACAGAAACTTGGGAAGAAAACTTGAGTCCACTGATATTTAGATAGCACACCAGCCTGCTAGTAAAGAAAACAAAGGAGTGTTAGAAGGGCAGATAAACCAAGATAAGAGAGATGAGAATTTAAAGACAAAACTTTTCAAATAAATAAAACTTAGTAGTTAATATATTCCAGGATCAATGAAAGTTAACATTCAATTTAGAATAAAATTGACCTTGATAATCAATTCTATAGCATGGTCAAATACTATCACAAAATTAACTAGAGGAGGTTAAATAGAATGTAGGTTGAAAACAAAACAGAGCATGCTACCAAACTGAGAGTAGGGATTAGATTTAAATAGGAGGAAACTCACAGAGATGTTCAGGCAGTTCAAGACTGCAAATAGTGGCTCTTCCTTTAAGAGGCTGAACTAAAAACAGAACAAGAAAGCACAAAGCTTTGGGGGACAGAGAGGTTGGTGTGTTAGGCGGAATTCTAAGATGTCCCCCATGGGTTGTACTTTTATACAGTCCCCTTCCCCTAAGTGCATGTGCTTTTTCTAGCCAATAGACTACGGCAAAGATAATGAGATGTCACTTCTATAATTATGTTAAGGTATGTGACTCCGTCTTAGCAGACCGGTGAGGGAAATTCTCTTGCTAGTTTGGGAGGAATAAGCTATGTTGTGAGAGGGCCTGTGGAAGACCATGTGGAAGGGAAGTAATGACTAATAGGGCCTCCAGAAGCAGAGGGCAACCCTCGGCTGACAGCCTGCAAGAAAGCAGTGGCCTCAATCCTACAACAGCAAGGAACTAAAATCTTCCAACAATCATGGGAACTTGGACGAGGATATAGAGTTTGAGAAAGGAACAAAGTCCTGTGACACTTTCCTTGCAGCCTAGTGCAGAGAAACCAACAAAGCTGTGTCCAGACTTCTGACCCATGAAAAGTACGACATAATAAATGTTTCTTATTTTATACTACAGTCTAAAAATAAGACAGTCTGGAAAGGAATCTTCTTTTTTTTTTTTTTTGCACTGGGGACAGAGGAGCTAATTGACTCAACACACAGAAAATGCACCTGAGCCTGGTTTCCAATCCTGGCTCTGACAGTTTTTAGTGTTGTAAGCAGTAATTAAGTTCTCTGTATCTCAATGAGTTTATTGGTCAAAGAGGGTAATACTATATCTATTTCATAGGATTGCTGTGAAGGTTAAGGGATTTAATTCAGGTTAAATGCTCGACACTTAGTAAGTACTCAAATAAATATGAGTTATGCTTATAAATGTTTGGTTTGGGGTGGTTTTGTTTGTTTTTCTTTAAAAAAATTATTGAGCTAGCTTGTAGAGTGAGACAAAGGGAGAGATGAAACTAATGATTCAGGAGAAGAGACTGTTAGAGAGCATAGCCCTGAAAGAAATTGGATCCAGAGAACACGCAAAGTAATGAATGAGGTAAACAAAGGTAACGATAAAAAACATATTCTGGTTTACTTCATTTGAAAAGTGACAATATAATTCAATGATTTTAGTGAATAGAGTTCACAAGCCTCCCACAGTTTCTCAAAAAACAGAGGAAAGAAAACAGATGGCCAGTATCAGAACATCTTTCAGCATTTATTTTTCATTCAAAATAAAGAGCAGAAGATCAACAGATAAACACTACATATATATATATATATATATATATATATATATAAAATATTTTTCTTAATAATGTTTTGGAATTTCTTAAAATTTCAATTTATATCATATTTATTTATCATTTATATTCCCTATATATGTGAATGTGTGCGTCTGTGTGTGTCTAAGACAAGTATCATATGATATCGCTTATATGCTGAATCAAAAAAAATGATACAAATGAACTTATTTACAAAACAGGAACAGACTCACAGACTTAGAGAATAACTTATGGTTACAAGGAGGGAAGGGTGGGGAGGAGGGATAGATTGCGAGTTTGGAACTGACATGTATACACTGCTATATTTAAAATAGATAACCAACAAGGACCTACTATAAAATAAATTAAAAAATAAAGGTATCTGTTCAATTATCCTCTTTTAAACACAAGAAGGAAAGATGTTAAAATGAATTTACGCTAGAGAATTTTAATACTTACAGAGTGTCTTTTGAGCAAATTATTTGGGACTATTAGAATATTATATGTTTATTAAGCATTAGACACTTCAAGGAAAAATGTTTTTTTCCCTCAGTCTTCCTTAAGCTATTAAACCTAAATTTTTTAGATCCATGGGGTGGTATCTTTAATGATATTTTCTGAAAATGCTGGTTTTCAAACTCTAGTGAATTTCATAACTAGAAAATGTTCTTCAAAGGATCTTCATTTATTGGAATTATGTATTTACTTATTCATTTATTACCAAATATTCACTGAAAGCTTACCATGGCTGTTTTGAGAAACTCAGTCATATATTCTATAGACAATAATTTTATTTTGTATCTTAGTCTTATAAAGTTTTCTAAAACATTTTAATCTATTGTAGATGCTAATAGTAAATATCTCTGAGAGCTTTTCCATCTCTGTTTACTGAAAGCTAAGTGTCTGTTTCATTTACCCTTCAGAATGACTTGGGATACTGAAGAAAAATACCTACAATTTTCCAAGAAAACCATTATTCAGAATCTGTTGTGGTCTTAATAGTCAATTCCTTGGTTTCCTTACAATTGTGATATAAATGAGAGATTTTATTTGAGGGTAAGTTTTGGGTCTAGATTTTCATACAGCCTGTCATCTGGTTTACAGACCTGAAAACATTTTATTAATCTAAATGGATGACTCTTACTATAGCCTGTATACTTTTTGAGCTTCAGCAAATATAAATTGTTCCTTTTTTGAGAACTGCTTAATTTCTTAATAATCAGAAATTATAGTATCTCCCTCTCTGTCCATGAAAAAAACAGATGGCCTTTCAATTTAGAGAATGATAGATAATATAGGCTATGTTGGATTTGAGTAGTTACTGAAAAGATAAAGAAGCATGCTTTAGAACTAGCAAAACTAAAATATAATGAATGTCCTTTGGGCTTCTAGTAGATAGGATGGTGCTGGCTATATTAAGATGTGATATAATGGCAAAAAGACATGGTTTTCAGTATGAACCCAGAATAAAAAGCCATGATGATAAACTTTTCTAAGAGTAGGTGTTGGCTTGCTATTATAATAGTTACCACTAATTTGTCTCCCTGTGGCTCCTTCAGTGAGCAGTAGTGGGCTGTGTTTACTAAGCAGAGGCAATGAATATCCTGAACACCGATGAGCCTACAATTTTAGACAGAAGTTGTTTAACGCATGAAGCTTTTACCTTTAATCACATCAAAAACTTACTGATAAGATATTTTCACTGTAAGACAATCACACCTCTCTGTAGAACCAAGACCCAAAACACAGGATTCTTCATGTAACATTAGCATTTTCTTCTCTGGGTCTTTTCATTCTACAGAGACAGAGGGATTGTTGTTGAGTTTGGGAGCACGAGTTGGGGAGAGAGAAGAAGAGAATTGTTTCCTTAATATTGTATCATAAATCTTTCAGAACTGCTATAGAACACTCGGAAACCCTAAAATGTATATAAGAGAGTTAAGCAATATTATTAATTAATACATCATCTCTCTTCAAATCCTATAGGAAGTTAGGACTTTAACAAATCCCACAGCACTCAGTAAAATTTATCATTGTTTGTTCTTGAGACTTCAGGAAGCAGCTTTGCTACTTCTGAGTTTTATCAAATTTCTACATCTCAGTATTTTCAAGGTAGGATGTAGATTAAAATGAGAAGTTTTCAATATGCTTTCACTTTTTCATCCATCAGAATTCTTTTAAGAAGTATCAGTCAGACAAAAAATAAATCTCAGAAACTAGTTTAAAATGAAAATATAACACACAAAAAAATAAAATAAAATAAAGGGTAATGAGAGGAGAAAGAAGCTGCATACCTCTCTCTTTCTTGGTGAGAATTGCTACTGGTCAGTTGAAAACCTAACTATACATGTATAAGTTTCAAGTCTTTTCAAAGCATATCTTGGACATACTTGCCAATCACTTCCAATTTTTCAGGAATATCCAGCCACAGTAATATCTCAATGCCAAAATCTAGTGTTAATTGCTCAATTTACCATGGCATATGTTGTAGGTTCATTTTCTCCTAAATGTACTGAATCTTTATTTCATTTAAGAGGATAACAAGCTGAAACTCTTTATACTTTGTAAATATGCAAAGAAATGTTAATTTGGGATAGACCAAATATAAGAAATCACCTGAGAAACAACTTGAAGGGCTTGAAAAATGGATTATCGTCTTTTGCTTGAAGGAAATAAAGTTCTAATATATTATGACAGGGGAAAATGTCTAGAGGAAGCCATCCAAAACTAATTGCCCTGTCATAAGCAAAAATTGAGCCTCAGGTCCTTGACATCAAAGATAGCTGACTCACAAATATATAGTTACCATATACATTTTCAATTATTTTTATGAGCCCCAAGGAAATAATGTTTGTTTTCTTGTTGTATGATACATAATAATCACTTTAAATCTCTACACCATGAGAATATTTTGACCGCTACAGAAAAAAAATTTAAAAACAAATTATTGTTTTTTTACTCCAATGATGAAAATGTCATATATTGTGACTAATTTGTATGTGAATCAATAATAAAGCAAGGATAATATTAATGTACTGATTAATCTGAAAATCAATAATGAAATTAATTTGGCCACTTAAACTGTAATAAAATTTAAAATGTTTCCATTCATTATTGGATTTTAAAGTAGCATGAGACTCAGATTTAATCTATAGCAATAATCACGCAAAGCTGACAGTTATGTAGCTATGACAGCTATGTACTAGCAAGTGAGAGTCACAGATAAGAGAGTTACAGATCAACTGCTTACTAGATATGTCATCATGGGAAAATAGTTTAACTTCTTATACCCTAAGACTTCATTTAAAAGTAAGCATGAAATTCCATTCATTCAGGTTCTGGATAAAGATGATGATAAGGAAGGCTCCTGAATTTCCCTCTTCCCAAGGACACGGAATATACAGGTACACATGGAACATTTCCCTTTGAAAGAAATGCAGAAAGTACTTGAGTGATCCCTGCATATCGAGTGACTGAGAAAATATCCACATCAAAACAGGTAGGAAAAGCTGAGAAATACTCTTCCTTTAATCCCCACCCCAGCACCATGCCATGCAGTCAGAAAAACACAAAAACAAACAAACAAAAATCTCCCATCTCCTTTCTGAAGAGTAAGGGTTTGGAGCACACATCAGACACACCAGTTTTTAAGGCTGCCACCCAAGGAATGGACCTCCAAACCACTTTACTCTGATAGCCAATGAGGCATGCATTCGTGAGTCCCACAGTATATATGGGCACAGAAGCATTCACCACTCCTCTCCTAACAGGGCTCAGCAAAATGCCCATCTCAGTCTTTCCTGGGCAAGGTCTAATTGCATACTTTCCCACCTGCTGACTGAGAGTCTGGCTTCTAATCGGAGTGCATTTAGATGCTCAATGAGATCCTCCTATTTGGGACGTCAATGGGTCTTGGCCCACTCTCAACTCCTGGGAGCCACTAAGAATAACGACAGTGGCTTAGACAATCACAAAGGTTTGAGAGTCAACCGGGAGCTTGGATAGGGATGATTAAAGAACGTCATCTTTTCTATGAAAGTAATCTGTTAAGATTAGGAGAAGTGGCTGTTTTATTTAATGCATACAACCCAATACAGAGATACAAGGAAAATGAAGAAACGCGTTCCAAACAAAAGAACAAGATAAATCTACAGAAAACAATCTTAATAAAATGGAGATATGTGACTTAGCCAATAGAGAGTTGTTGACTTAGCCAAATAACAGTCATAAGGATGTTCACCTAAGTCAGAAGAGCAATGCATGACAAAGTGAGAATTTCAACACAGGTGCAAAAATATTGTAAAGTACCAAACAGAAGTCAAAGCTTAAGAATACAATAACTGAACTTAAAAATTCAATAGAGGTGTTCAACACAAGACAGTCAAGTGGAAAAAAGGATCATTAAACTCAAAGACACGGCAGTGGAATTCGATGAATCAGAGAGGCAAGGATGTCAACTCTTGCCACTTTTTTCAACATAGTACTGGAAGTCCTAGCCAGAGGAGTCAGTCAGGAAAAAAGATATAAAAGGCATCCATACTGGCAGGAAAGGGTAAAACTGTCTTTGTAGATGACATGATATTCTATATAGAAACCTTAAAAACTCCACCAAAAACTATTAGATTTGAAAAACAAATTCAGTAAAGTTGCAGTGTGAAAAATTCATATACAAAAAATAAGTTGTGTTTCTATACACTGACAGTGATATATTAGAAAGAGAAATTAAGAAACAATCCTACTTATAATAGCATTAAAAACAGTAAAATACTTAGGAATAAATTTAACCAAGGAGGTAAAAGATTTGTACACTGAAAACTATAAAACATTTATGAAACAAATTGAACAAAACACAAATAAATGGAAAGACGTTCTGTGCTCATGGATTGGAAGAACTGATATTTTAAATTGTCCATATTACCTAAAGCAATCTACAGATTTAATGCAATCTTTATCTAAATTTTAGTGGCACTTTTCACAGAAATAAAAAAAAAATTCTAAAATTCCTGTGGAACCACTAAAGACCACAAATAGCTAAAGCAATCCTGAGAGTAAACAGCAAAGCTGGAGGCATCACACGTTCTGATTTTATACTATATTACAAACTCTGGTAAGCAAAACAGTATGGTATTGGCATAACAACAGATGTATAATCAATGGAATGGAAGAGAGAGCCCAGAAATAAACCAATGCATATACAGTCAATTGATTTTTGACAAAGGCACCAAGAATGTACGATGTGGAAAGGATAGTTTCTTCAACAATGTTGAGGTTGAAAAATTTGAATATCCACATGCAAAGAATGGAACGGGATTCGTCCCACATACCATTTACAAAATCAACACAAAATGCATTAAAAACTTAAACTTAAGACCTGAAATAGTAAAACTCCTAAAATAAAACATAGGTGATAATCTTCTTGATGCAAAGCAAAGACAACAAAAGCAACAATAAACAAGTGGGATTACATCAAAACTAAAAAGCTTCTGTACGGCAAAGGAAGCTATCAACAACAAAAAAAGGTAACCTACAGAATGGGAGAAAATAATTGCAAATTGCCTATTTGATAAGGGATTAGTATCCAAAATATACAAGAAACTTATACAACTCAATTAAAAAAAACAACCCAATTAAAAAATCGTCAAAGGACCCGAATAGATATTTTACAAAGAAGACATCCAACAGGTACATAAAAGGTGTTCAACATCATTAAAATTAGGGAAATACAAATCAAAACCACAATGAGTTATCACCTGTTGGAAAAGGTATCAAAAAGACGAGGAATAACAAGTGTTGAGGGTGGGGAAAAAAAGGAACACTTGTACACTGTTAGTGGGAACATAAACAGGTAAAGACATTACGGAAAACAGTATGAAGACTCCTCAAGAAATCAAAAAGAGAACTACCATATGATCCATCTATCCCACTTCTGAGTATATATAATGAAATCATTATCTTGAGGAAATTATCTATACTTCCATGTTCATAGCAGTGTTATTCACAATCACCAATGAATGGAAACAACCTAAGTAACCACTGATGGATGAATGGATAAGGAAAATGTGATGTACATATATATATATGTGTGTGTGTGCACGTGTGTGTGTGTGTGTGTATGTATATGTATATACAACACACATATATGAATGAAATATTATTCAGCCTAAAAAAAGAAGGAAAATTTCCATTTTTAAGAACATGGTAAACCTGGTGTACATAATGCTAAGTGAAATAAGCTAGACAGAGAATTACAAATACTGCATGGTACCATTTATATGTGGAATTTTTTTAAAAAGTTGAACTCATAGAAACATAGAATAGATTGGTGGTTGCCAGGGGATGGGGGCTGGATAGGAAGAGGTTGACAAGAAGATACAAACTTTCAGTTATAAGATGAATAAGTTCTGAGGATATAATGTGTATCAAAGTGAATATAATTGACAATACTGCATTGTATAATTGAAATTTGCTAAGAGAGTAGAAGTTAAGTGTTCCTACCCCACAATAAAGGTAAACATGTGAGGTTAGTGAGAATCATTTCACATTGTATACATATATCAAATCATCATGTTGTACACTTTAAATATATTACAATTTTATTTGTCAAATATAGCTCAATTAACTTAAAAAAAGACCCATGAAAAACAATATGTATTTCCTGGGGTTATTTTGACTCTAGAAAAAAATACCATATAATTGTAAAGATATATCATTAACGTCAATGATCTGTGTAGATATTTTCAGGGACAAACAGTTCACAAGGTAATGTGCTACCTCATCCCTAAATAGATAATATATATATATATATATGTGTGTGTATGGGTCACCCAAATTTAAACCCTTTTCATCTTTTCCTCACTAAGGTACTCTGAGAGTCACTTAGATAAGTTATCGAGACTCTTTTAATAGGATCTTTCCCAAGACAATTTATTTATCTAACTGATATAATTTCAAAATTTGAAATTTGCTAATTTCAAAATAAAACAGGATATTGAACTTAGCAGCACACTCTAGCCAGGCCGCGATGAGGACAGTGTGTAAAGGTTCATGACATTCCTATTCTGACAATTAAATTATTCTTTCATTAATGCCACCTAAATGACTGTAGTTTTTTCCCCTGCTTCGTCTGGCACTCATATTGCAAGCTCAATGTAAGCTGTTGGCTTACATTGAGCTTGCAGTTAAAGTCAGTACTTGGACAGTGCTTTTTCACAGGAAATGCTGTTAAACTAGTTCTTTCCCTATCCTGTAACTGTCAGGTTAGACCTTTTGAAATTTAATACGGACAGTTCTCTCATGCCCTGTTATTTTCTACATTACAATTCTAAAATCCAAGGAACCAGATTCCTAATCAGACTTGTGTCAGCTACAGATTCTTGAACTCGTACTGCCATCTTGACGTAAGTTGCTAATACAAATACTAAATGTATTATTTAACATTAATAAATATGAATCTATTAAATAGTTTATTAACAGATTTATTACTGGAATTTCATTAATTGGTTCTTTTTCGATACGCTTGCTCAACCAATTAAAACCATCTAATTATACTATTATAAGTTCACATTCCTCTCTTTTTTTTTTTTGAAGAGAATATTGAAGTAAACTTTGACAAAGGTTTATTGAAATCAAGATACACTACATAGAACCACAGCAATTTTAATGTTGTATGATCTCCTAATTATATAAAAAGGGAAAATGGGTCTAGTTGTCATATTGTTCTTCTGACATCAAGATTGGTTTTAGTGATTACTGTGGCTTGTCTTTTTTTTTTTTTAAGGTTATAATCTTTCTTTTATTTAGCTTGTTGGCACACCAAAGAGAGTTACCAGTGACTGTTGAATAATTACCAGTAAATTCGTTCAAATAAGGTCACAACATGTTTCTTAAATATGAATCAAGAAACAAGGAGAAAAACTGCTACCTAAACATTTGGTTGGAGAGGCATTTTTACTAAGAAAGCAACTAAATTGCTAAAATTGATTTTATACTGCCATTTTCTTGCTCTTCGGATATTTGAGAGTTCTTGTTCACCTAGCTCTAAGTATGATCTTTTGGTAAAACCAAGTGATTTCCAGGAAAGTTTTAACTGATCATTGGCTTTATTGATGAAATGAAGTGGTGATTTCTCTGTAATTGCTGCTGTGTGCATTTAGGTCCTTGTCAAAGCTAAGTGAATGGTATCCATTACAAAATACTTTCTCTCACATGCCTGTGATTGTTCCACACATGGTACAGCAGGTACAGTCTGTCCCATTTGATCTGGTGCACATCTAACAACATCTCTGACTGGACCTTAAGGAAACCATGGTTCTCCTTAAACTAAAGAAAAACTAAAGCTGCCTGTCTCTTATTTACAAATTTTCAGGACAGCTGACCGAAGAGAATTACCATTAAATTGCCACTTAATGGTCAATGCACTGTAGAAAAAGCTTCATCTTCATTATATTACTTCCTTGCCCTGTAACTGGGCTTTTGTTTCATGAGAAATACTACCAAGCAAAATTTAGCTTTGTTGCCAATGATAGTAGCATTAGTACTTGAAAGTTTTCTTGTTACAGTGTACTCATTACCCCAAAATGTCTTTTGCTTGCATTTCTTATCTTCCCTGTCACAAAAATGTTTCCTTATTCCCAAACTGATACAGACTTAAATATGTGCAATAGAAGAAAAGAAAAGGAGAATCACATTCCTTTTTTTCAAGTAAATTTTGACTGAAGAGACTCCCTTAATAACTTCTTCTATGTTTCTAAATTAATATCACCTTTCCTTTGCCTCTAAAAGGATTTCCCTAATGCTACACTAGATGCACCCCCCATTTTGATTTTATCTTTACCATACTGATAGTTGTTTCTATAAAAGTTTGCCCAGGAAAATTTTTCAGAAAATAAAATTAGGCATCTCTCTCTCTCTTTTTAAAATTTGTTTCAGTCATAGGCAACGTAGGAAAACATAGGCAGAATACTCTGACATAAACTGCAGCAATATAATTTTTGATTTGTCTCCTAAAGTAAAGGAAATAAAAGCAAAAATAAACAAATGGGAAATAATTAAAAGCTTTTGCACAGCAAAGGAAACCATCGACAAAATGAAAAGACAACCTACTGAATGGAAGAAAATATTTACAAATGATATGACCAATAAGGGATTAATATCCAGCATGTATAAACATCTCATACAATTCAACATCCAAAAAACAAACAACCTGATTAAAAAATGGGTAGAAGACCTGAACAGACATTTTACCAAAGAGGAAATGTCAATGGTCAACAGGCACATGAAAAGATGATCAACATCGCTAATCATCAGGGAAATGCAAATCAAAACCACAATGAGATATCACCTCACACCTGTCAGAATGGCTATCATCAAAAAGAACACAAATAACAAATGTTGGTGAGGATGTGGAGAAAAGGGAACCCTGGTACATTGCTGTTGGAATGTAAGTTGGTAGAGCCATTGTGTAAAACAGTATGGAACTTCCTCCAAAAACTGAAAATAGAACTACAAAATGACCCAGCAATTCCACTCCTGGGTATATATCTGAAAAAAACAAAAACACTAATTCAAAAAGATAACATGCACCCTAATGTTCATGGCAGCATTATTTACAATTGCCAAAGTATGGAAGCAACAGAAGTGTCCATCAACAGATGAATGGATAAATAGGAGTGGTATATATACACACACACACAATGGAATACAGTCGGCCATAAAGAAGAACAAAATTTTTCCATTTGCAGCATCAGGGATGGACTTGGAGGGCATTATGCTAAGTGAAATATGTCAGACAGAGAAAGACAAATATTGTATGATATCACTTACATGTGGAATCTAAAAACTACAACAAACTAGTGAATAGAACAAAAAAGAGGCAGACTCACAGGTGCAGAGAACAAACTAGTGGTTAGCAGTTGTGGGTGGGAAGGGGCATTATAGGAGTGGAGGGGTGGGAAGTACAAACTACTGGGTGCAAGGTGGGCTCAAAGATGTATTGTACAACACAGGGAATAGAGCCAATATTTTGTAATAATGGTAAATGGAAAGTAAACTTTAAAGATTGTATAAAAGTAAAAAAACTTTTTAAAGACTGCACTGTTTCTTAAACTCTTATGTATACCTTTAAAAAATATGCCATTCTGGAAATTTGCCTTTGATTAACATCAATCTTCACTATCCCTAGTTCACAGAATCCCTTTTATTTCACTTTTGAAAAGGGTATCATTTTCATCTTTAGGCTTGTTTATGTCATTTCTTAAAGAATTTCTAAAAGGCCAAGCTTATTTTCTCCCCAATTACCCTCAAGTACTTCAGTTATTGGCTCACTGTGGTCCAAATTTAAAACAAACAGTTCCTATCATTAGCTTTGAGAGAGAACGTCACCTCAATGACTGTTAGAAATGTCAGAGATGTGTCACTTTTCACACAAAAGATGTGAATGCAATCCCCAGGAAATAGTTTCCAGGTTTTAATAATACAAAAATAATCATTCAATAATGTATTGAAATTAACTTGTGCAAGAAAATTCAACCTGGGAACTGGTGCCTCACATGAAAGTTGAAAATGAAGGAGTACTCACTACAGGGGCCCTTGACATTGCTTGGTAGTTGAAAGTTGTTCTGGGGTTGATTGCCCACTATGAGGTCTTTTTAAAGGGATCTATTCATGTACAGTACAACCTGCTGGAAAAGGTCAGTGGAAAAGTCGAAACTCTTAAAGCTGGGGAGTTTTATATCTTAGTGATTCTTTGAAATATTACTCACTACAGAGTGGAGTGTGAATACTTCAGATCACCTATAGGTAACTGGGAAGGAACCTAGATGGATGGATGGATAGGGAAAAATATGGATTAAAAAGAACTGAAGAGAGCTGGATTTGAATTACCCACTTCCATTTACCAGTTATCTTACTTTGAATAATACAGAAAAACCAGTTTCCAATGGAATTTCCTCATTTAAAAAGTGACCTTAATATCTAAGGATACATATTTTTTCCAAAGCATAAAAAAATGTGTGGCTGTAAAAGCCATGTTTAGTATTGGATAAATATTTAACGTTATTATTGCTTATTTACAACCTACAAATTATTTGAGACATATAGTAGTGATTATTATTATTATTTATAGTATTAGTATCAATAGATTGTCATTTGTGTTACCATTAGTATTAGTTGTAGTACTAGTAGCAGTACTAATATTACATGATAAATGCTTTATGATGCAGTCATAAAATGCAGTCATATAATGTATGATGCAGTCCATAATGGAATCAGAATTAGTACCCCTTGTGGATTTCAATCACTTAACAGTAAGCTTTTCTGAGGTGGAGATCCTGGACTTGGGTTAAGCTTTCTGCCTGTGGGACCTTTTGGCTCTCTTTAGAATGCGTCATCTTCCGGTAACCAAAACTGAAGTTCATGCCCATGAAAACTCAGTGTGAGGGGCAGAATCTGAAAGCTGTTACTATGGAGAAGGCTATTCGTGCAATGCTGTTAAATCTGGCACTAAGATTATAGGCGCCAGAAACTACCACAGCCCCAAAAGAGTAAAGATCTGGGCAATATCACCTGGCTGCCCCCAGCACAGGCTCCTGTCGTTTTGCTGAAATAACTGTTATGACTTCCTGTAAGACTGAGAGCTTCTAAAGCAGAGGAGAGACAATGAAGTCCCCACTCTAAAGCCTTAGGGATGGCATGAAGATTATTGTCAATTTCCTGAAATCATGTATCCTGTTTCATTTATTTCTGGTGTGGGAAGTTGTTTTGTCTGCTGAATCAAGGTAGTGCAACACTAGTTTGATTAGAATAGAAAGGGCTTTATTTTTAAATTAAGTTCTGTTCACTTTTAAAGTTTTAACTCAGAAATGTATATTTTCATGAGACTATATAGTGTGGGAATAGACTGAAAACATTAAATGATTTTTCATATAAATATGGATTATATATTTTATGCATGTGAAACCATGAAGAAATAGCATTTTATACTTGAAAGCAAGGATGTCTGGAATGAAATAATTACTCTGGGATTTGCTAACTCTATTACCCTGTGTTCAGCTTCAGTTTTCTCATCTGTAAACTGTATTAATGGTATCACGCTAGCAGAATACTATATGGATTGAATTAATTCACTTATTTAACAGATATACATGGGATATCCATTATGCTAGACATTCATCAGTGACACAGAATTCAGCAGTGACCAGACGTGCCCTGGACCTTACATTTCAGTGATGGAAATGAGGGGAGTATAACTGACATAGAGTAAGGCAAATAGCAGGTACTCAATAAATGCCAGTCTCTCTCCTCTGGACTGGACCAACGTGTAGAGGCACTACGAGATTAAAAGAATCATAATCTCTTGTTAATGGCATAAAACGTATTATACCTGACTCTTTAGCAATCTGAAATTATAGTTTCCTTTTCTCTATTTATATATGCCTTATTCATATCTCAGTTCTGTTTATAGTGCTTATTCCTTTGGTGTCAAATTTTTAAATTACATTTTACTCGGTGAGTATGATTCTTACACATAATTTTAATTTCCTTCTCTCCCAGTTAAAAATGACGTCAATATGATTTCTTAGCCTGGCCTTCAAGGCATTTCTCAATTGTTTTGCTCTTTGTATCTCTCCATCTACTCCTGTTGTACTGGACAAAATTAATGGTTTATGCATCCCCAAATTTGTTCACTGCTGTCCTAAAACTTTGCATTTTTTCACTTGCATGTAATTATTTTAGAATCTCTGTCTCACTATGGACCTAATCCAGCTAATCTTTATAGAATTTGTAAACCAGGAGCGCAATAAAAGATTAACAAAATGAACAAAGAGGTAAGTATGTGCACAGTTCTATACTGTGAACCTCGTAAGACCATGGGCTCTCGTATTATTATTTTTCTAACATATGGGTATATTTACCATATATATGATTTATACAGTGTAAGCTCTCAATTAATTTAGTTCAAATAAATTGAGGTATTAGTTAACTCAGTTTAAGTTTACAGTTTCAACAATGGGTGAAAAATAAAGAGAAAATAGTAAACTCTATGATTCCAGACATTTGATGTACTTGATATTAACATTTCTATTCAACAAAATATGTAAGTCACAGGTATCAAAATAAGAGAATTAAATTTATTAATTGACAAAAATATTTATTGACAATATTATTCTTAAAGACTGTAGAAGTTAGAACAGTTTTTTAAAAGACATCGACCTATTTTATTTACACACAAATAATAATCCTATTACTTTTACTGAAATGTCTGTCAGACTGGAACTACACAGTTAGAAGTGGATTGACAAATGTGCTAGAAATTAACTCATGAGTAATAGAAGATACTGAAAAAAAGCAGGAAGCGGTTACTTGTTCCTTTTTTTCTTTTTAATTGTAATATCATAAGACAGCTTAGTTGCACATTTTTATTCAGTAGCCAAGTAGCTTTACAAGGTTTATCCAGTGTCCAACTGAATATTATATAATGTGACCTTATTTACTAAGAAAATTTGAAGAAAAAATCATATTCATTTTATCTGTAAAATACTTCTTGGTAAATATGCTCCCACCTTTGCTTATACAATTATTGATAGTCATTCACAGTTGTAATAATTTGACAATCGAAATGCAGACAGGCAAGTGGCTAGGCATGCATGCAAGATGATAGTCAAAATATCGTGGATTACTGTTAAATCTAATTTAAATCCAATTTACTATTATTGGATTATCCACTTAAGTTGCTTTAAGTTTTACATTTATAGGCAATGGTGAGGGAATCTAGACAGAAGAGGATCGGGTATCTACAGGGCAGTATCATAGGTTCTGAAGGCTATTACCTATTGTCTCAAAAGAAGCTTTGCCTAAGTTATGTGTTAGGTTTTTAATACTAGGCTCAAGTCAATGGAGTTTAGGCAGAGTCTGGCTTTATGGTGTAATGTTTTCAGCTTCAATCATTTGCATCCTCTAACCTAAAGGTATATTATGTCCAAGTAGTTGTAAAATCTCAGTGGCAGTAAAACGTCGCAGAAATATTACTGAGTGTCCTATAATAGAAGAGCTTCCCAAGATTATATTGTGATTTGTTTGAATGAAGAAAAACACAAACCGATAAAGATAGAAATAGATAAGTACAGGTCTTTAGATACGTTAGATTGATAGTCAGTGAAAGCAAAGAAAAAGAAGTAATGGGGATAGGCTACAGTTGGGCTTTGAGCACTGATGCAGAAGTGAGCCAAAGATGGTGTCCTTGCCCAGCCAATGAACTCAACTGAAATAGCTAGGCATGTAGCTTCCTCAAACAGCAAGCTGACTTAGCAGAAATAAAATAAAAATGCGTGCTTAAGCACATTGCCTCAAGCTCACTGGTTCTCATTTGAGGATAAGGTGGAGTTGAGTCAAAAACTATAATGTTTCATAATGTTACATATCAATTATGCCTCGATTTAAAAAACACCTATAATGTTTCAAAATGGTATGCCATTTGTCATTTGAAATTAGTTAATTTAATAAAATGCCATCATACTTTCTAAAATGCAAGTCTTTAAGGTTACAGTGTGTGTTTATAATTATATATGTGTATATATATACATAAATATATTACCATTTTATACACATTGTAAAAATAATCGTTATGAAACTGAGCAGGACCCTGTGGGGACCTCCTGAGTCCAAAAGCCTTTCCATGTACCCCATTTCTTGTTTGTAGGAAAAAGTCTTCAGCCTCCTAGACCTTCCCTGAGTTCCAAAAGGCAGATTCAAACAGCTAATAATTAGAACTATAGAGTCACAGGACTCCTAGTTCCTCCTGAAGGGACATATGTATAACAATCTGACACATATCTCTGAGTTCTTATAAAGGAACTAAGGCCCTGACGCAGGTGGAAGATGGTAACTTCGGGCTGAGCCAAGCACATGGACCCCAGACTCATTGGAACCAGAAGGCTGATGACTGAGATTCCTGGAGCACCAGCCAGTTACCTCACCACCAACCAATCAGAAGAAGGTCACATACCCTGCAGCCCTCCCCCCATATTTGCCTTTAAAAATTCTTCCCTGAAAACCCACCCTAGAGTTAGTGTCTTTTGATCATGGAGCCACCTGTTCTCCTTTGCTTCACTGTTTGTTTGGCTTCACTGTGCATCGGGCACATAAACTTGGGTTTGACAACAGTTATTGCATAAATTGTGAAATTTAAAGTGTTAGCAACGACTTTCTAATACTTATATAAAATATTATTTTAAAATATTTCCCCTATTGAATTCTACTATGGTCATTTAGTGATATATGGTCCATGAGGGCAATGATCTTTGTCCTCTCCAGTAATTTAATGTGTGTAAATTATTTTAAAGAATGTGCTCAGTTTAGAATTGTGCCATTTACACATAGTCATGGTAGGAACGAAAGGTTCTAGACTGTTTTGACAGATAATATCCTTCCTTACTACCAGATTCAGCGTCCTAGATAGTACTAACTGGAGAGAAAAATAAAACATTTCACTTGGGAAATAAAGATAGTTAATTCTCTGAATAAAATAGAGTATATTTTATCTCACCACCATATCAAATTTGATTTTTGATGTCATTTTTTTTCTTTCCAACTTTACAAGTAAAAGCATATTTTAAAAATTAAATTCATCCAAAATATTTGCTATTTAAAGCCCTGTAAGGTGCTTGGGATGATACTTTTAGGCATGCTCTTGTACTTGTAAATCCGGCAGATTTTTTTTTTTTTCTCCATTATTTAGCTCTCCCTTTAAGTTTAATAAAATTAAATCCATTCTTGTCTACTAGTCTTCTGTTACTCAATGGTTTGTGTTAGTAGTTGCTTATCCACTTTTCCTTTCATATTTTTGACCCTTTTTTCTTCTTATATGTTGCCTAGCATTAGGAGACACAGTGATGCTGAAAATTGTAAAATATAATAAAATAAGAAGAAGGGAAAGGAAAACTACACTGTAGAAGTTGCCTTCTGGCGGCAATAGAATTACAGAGAAAAAGAAAAAGTTGAAATCTGACAGGATTAGCCTGCTGACTTGTTGAGTTTATGAGTCCTGTAAAGAATACCAATGAGAGAAAAAATAGAAGATAGAAGGCAATGTTATAAATCTTACCCACAGATTTCTTCACTGAGAGTTGGGAAATAAAATCAAGTTCTGGATACCATTAATGTTTGGTTTGTCACAAAAGAGAATCAGTTTGCCATCTGCTTCTCTGTTCAAGATTAATAGAAACTGGAGGTGGAGCTCTTTGTGAAGCAGTTACATCACCTCCAGGAGAACAATGTGTACCTCTTATCCCCTCTGACATCTGGACATTATACTAACTGCAGCTGGAATTGCCTGTAGATAGATGTTTGAAAACTGCTGAGTTAGTCTTTTTAGTGTGAAAACTAGTAACACCATCTCCTGAGGATTAAAATGAAGACTAGGACTAGATCAAGGAAAATAGTGATTATAACAGCTCAACGTAAACTAGAGCTCAAAAGCAAACCTGCCAGCCACACAATACACATTATGGAGTACTATTGCCAAAGCTGGGTACAAAACGGATTCTCATTTATGCTATTTAGAGGGATGAAGTGTGTAGATGGTTCCAAAGTGCCATAACACAGTTGGAAAATAAAGGTTGTCATAGTCATCAAAAGACCTACACCATCGCGATGACCCCAATAGTGTTTATATACTTATTATATCAAATAGATGCCCTTTCTAGAAAAACAAAAACACATAATTTATTTTAAAAATCTGAAAATTTGACGAAATATGGAGTTCCTGTCTAGGAATGAACTACCTATGCACAGACACAAAAGTTTTCCACATAATCAACAGGGAGTGAATGGACCCACTGAAATCTGCTTAAAGACCCTAATTTAACAATTCTTAAGACGTACTTGTATGTTCTAATGGTTTTCTATAACAGTTATAACTTATGGAAACAAAGATATGATCTTATAAAAGCAAAATAGATTGTCCCTAATGTCCCACATTATGGGATTTGTTAAAAATATTATCATATAGGGGCTTCCCTGGCGGCGCAGTGGTTGAGAATCTGCCTGCCAATGCAGGGGACACGGGTTCGAGCCCTGGTCTGGGAAGATCCCACATGCCGCGGAGCAACTAGGCCCGTGAGCCACAACTACCGAGCCTGCGCATCTGGAGCCTGTGCTCCACAACAAGAGAGGCCGCGAGAGTGAGAGGCCCGCGCACCGCGATGAAGAGTGGCCCCCGCTTGCCACAACTAGAGAAAGCCCTCGCACAGAAACGAAGACCCAACACAGCCAAAAATAGATAAATAAAGAAATTAATTAATTAAATGCAACTGCGAAAAATATATATATATTATCATATATCCAAACAGTGGGATTTATTCCATCTTTAAAATGGGTATTTTTTATTTAAGAGTTTACTATTTTAAATGCATACATGTTACATGTTACTAACCACAAAGGCAGGTTTCAAAATTGTGGATACTATTAGAACCCATTATTATTTTAAGAAAACATATTCATATATGCAAAAGGAAAGTCTCTGAAGAGTATACTCCAAAAACTTGATAGTTATTTTCTGTATTTCACTTATCAATTTTGCTTATGGCAATCTTCCAATTTTTCTACACTAAATGTGTAGGAAAAGTTTTTCTTATGGAAAATCAAACTACATCTGTGACACACATTTAAACTACAGCTATTTCTGAGAAGCATAATGCGTCACATGTCTACAACCCTGGGTATATAGATTTTAAATGAATTGCTTGACTAGAGACAGAACTAATTTAGGAGGAAATGAAAATGTGAATG